>NC_081414.1:390072906-390255406 GCF_030272615.1 Cryptomeria japonica | reverse complement strand
CACCATGGTTCATCAAGTAGTTGTTTCAATTAATTAAACTTTGCAATGTCCAATTATGTACGTTCAATTCATAATTATTTTCAAGCATGATGTTTTTCATAGCTTCTTAGTTAGAAAACTAAATAAAGGAAGTCTGAAAACCAAAACCTAGCAACGTTCGGTATATACAATGCCTCTGGGTCAGGCTTACGGGTAATGTCATTGTCTTGAACTACTGCACTTAATGCCTAATAAGGTTGCATCAACGACGTATGTGGCATCATCCCTATAAATCGTCGGGGAGTAATAAGGGACACTTGGAAGTTAAAATCCAAGGGGCGGGTAATCCCCCTTGGATCGATAATCTAATAAGATAATCCTTAAATGATTTTTACATCCGCTGAGTTAAACCATAGTAAACCCCCTTAAGGTTGATTAAGTGAAATGCTTTTATGAAATTGATTAATCTTGAAGAGTTGATGTCGATTGACAATTTGGTCAAGGATGGCGCTTATGATAGGTATTAAGATCTAGTTGTTTTAGGCCACAAGCAATAGGCCATCTTGAGCCTTTGCTTAAATGCTACCACCGTGGGTAGCAACCGCAGAGAAACTGTCTGGGACATTGACCCTAGAAAGGGTTGCGTACCCACTAATCAGTTTACATCAAACCATAGAGTAGAAAATAGAACTACATACTTTACACCTTGATCCCGTGCCAAAATGGGTATGTAGGTAGTCTAGGGATGGAGTTGTCCCTAGTACTCAGGCATTTGTGGGTGGGGTCTAGGCTTGGTAAGAAGAAGGATTGAGTAGAATCCTAATTTGAAAGATAGGTATAATAAAAAGGAAAAAGTAATTCAATGCATACTCGGAAGGAATCCTGTATCGATTCGCTTGATTTCCCGAGGCTTTAAGCCAAATTCCGAGGCGGAATTCAAGCTTGTATTATGTTATTTTCATTACTCCTAAGGACGGTGGCCTTGGTGCACTCCTATTAGAGGAGTGTAGTACTTAGTGAGTGACTTGAGACCCGAATGGTCCCGATGAGTCTAAGTCTCTGGCCAGAGCACCTCCTATCCCAATTGGATAGATGCCTACCTCGTATGGGTAGATGCCTATCCCGTATTGGATAGATGAAACCTCCTGCTCCATATGGATAGATTCCTAACCTGTATGGTTAGATGCTTATCCCGGATGGATGAATGCCTAATCCTAATGGATGGATGCCCAGAATATGCGATTGAATCAAACACAAATGATAAAATTAAACAAAAAAAAAAGAATGGTCAAATTTTGTTGGGTTAAACAAGGTGGGTTATTGCATGTGGTATCAGAGCAAAGGTTCAAATCTAGGCCTTGTGCTCACTTCAATTTACACAACTAAGGGAATGTTTGGCAATGGCAGAAATTAAATTTTAAAAATTTTAAATCAAGAACTAACTACATAATTTAACTTTCACATAAAACCCTAGGATGGCTAGAGGAAGAGGAAGAGGAAGGGGTAATGGAAGATGTACTACCAGTAGGAGACAAAGGGAAGCTACCATGAGGAAAATCATGAAGAAAACCATGAAGAAAACCATGAGGAAGACCATGAAGGGGATCAACATAACCCAAGGAATAAAGAAGATGGGGTAGAGGCTATAATCAACCTTCTAACCAAACAAAGGGATAAAATCAACTTCCTGGAGCAATCGATGCAAGACCTTAGGGCAAGGCAGAATGACATTGAAAATTGAAGTGGTACTGAAAATGGGAACCCTGGTAACAATCAAGAGAATATGATGGGCAATAGAAAAGAAAATAACATATTGGAACTCTCTAAGGATCTGAAGAAAATCACCCCTCCTAAGTTCGATGGGAGGCAAATTGGTGAAGGAGCTGAGAATTGGTTAAATGAAATGGAAAAGTATTTTGAACTATGAGATTTTAGCGAAACAACCAAGGCCTTATGGGGTTCCTATCAACTCACAGGGGAGGCAACTAGTTGGTGGACCAACACCAAGGAGCAAAATGGGTATAGCAGGGATACGATCACATGGGATCAATTTGTTCGCCACTTCCGAGAAAGGTGGCTCCCTCAATTGTTCTTTGATGAGAAAGTGACAGAATTCCATAATCTACATCAAGGGCCCCTATCAGTCCAACAATATTGGGATAAGTTCGCCAAATTGCTTAAGTACCAACATAGGGGCAGAGGTTGACATGCATGGACCCAAAAACATGAATGAAGTATTTGAAAAGTCCCTAAGGCAAGAGAGGAAGATTCAAACACTAGCAGGGAAGAACTATAATGGGAACCACTCTTTTAAAAGGAAGCAGGAATTCAAGGGGAACACTAACTTCAACAAGAGTCAAAGGGATAATTCTTCCGAAAGAAGACCACCCCCTAATCAATATCAGAAGAATGGAAATAATAACAATAACAAGGGCAATAATAACAAAGGCAACTATAACAGGAATGACCAGCAAAACAGGATAACTTATCCACCCAGGGCCAATGAAACAAGGAACGATCCCCCTTGGAATCAAGGCAAGAGGGGTCCTCCAGGTGGATGCTTTATGTGTGGAGGAAACCATTTTGCTAGAGAATTTCCTAGGATGCAAGGTCAGATTAGGGCCAATCAACCCCAACAAGGGCCCCAACAAAGGATTCATGTAGCAGTTAGGAACCGAAGAGAAAGATTCTAGAATGTTCCCGTGGAAACTACAGGTACACTATTTGAACAACCAATTTCAATTCTAATTGACACTAGGTCATCTGAATGTTTCATCTCACCTGAATTAGTAAGAAAATATGCATTAAAAGTTAATCAAATGGAGTCATCATGGATGGTTCAATATGGGGATAAGGCAACTAGGGAACTAACTAAGTGTTTGTCGAGGGCAAGGGTACAATTTCCTGAGTTTGAAACAAGGGTAGATCTCTATGTAGCACCCCTAGGAATATATGATGTAATTATTAGAAGGAGTTGGTTAACAGATCATCAAGCTAATGTAGATTGCTATAACAAAGTAGTTGAATGCTTGGATGATGGGGGGAAAAGGGTCAAAATCCAAGGAAATTTTAACCCCATTAATATAGAAACCATATCAGCCATGCAATTAAAGAAGGAAAGAAGAAGAGGAGGCCTAATCTATATGGTTGAAATTGCCAAAAGAAAAGAGGAAAATACCCCAACCTTTGAAAATACCCCTTTCTTAAAAGAATTCAAGGATGTATTTCCAGAAGAATTACTCGGCTTACCCCCTAAAAGGAAGTTTGACTTTTCTATTGACGTACTACAGGGAGATGAACCAGTATCAAGGGCACCTTACCGAATGAACACAACTAAATTACAAGAGCTCAAAATGCAATTAGAGGAACTCTTAGCTAAGGGATTAATAAGTCCAAGTGTATCACCATGGGGAGCACTAGTCTTATTCATTAAGAAGAAGGATGGAACCCTTACCTCGAATATAGAATGTTGAACAAGGTCACAATAAAGAATAGGTATCCCTTACCTTGAATAGAGGATCTTTTTGACCAAATGAAAGGAGCAGCAGTTTTCTAAAAGATAGACCTTCGATCAGGATATCATCAACTCAGAATTAAGGAGGAGGACATTCCAAAGATAGTTTTTAGGACTAGATATAGGCATTATGAATACACAGTAGTTCCTTTTGGTGTAACCAATGCCCCAGTTGCATTTATGCACCTAATGAATAGTGCACTCCATGACTACTTGGACAAATTTGTTTTGGTATTTCTGGATGACATATTGATTTACTCTAGGAATGAGGAGGAACATTTAGTACACCTACAAATTGTTTTGCAAAGGTTGAGAGAACATAAGTTATATGGGAAACTGTCAAAATGTGCCTTCTTCAAGGAAAAGACTCACGACCTTGGGCATATAATATAAAAGGAAGGAATAGTAGTTGATCCAGATAAGATAAAGGCAATAGTAGAATGGTCGATCCCTAAAAATGTTTCAGAGGTAAGAAGCTCTATGGTGCTAGCAGGGTACTATCGAAGGTTTGTGGAAGGATTCTCTAAGATAGCAAACCCCATCACCTCTTTACAGAGGAAGGGCAAAAGGTTTGTGTGGACAGAACAAAGTGATAAGGCATTCCAAATTTTGAAGGGGAAACTAACTTCAGCACCCATTCTAAAAGTACAAGATCCAAATGGACACTTCACAGTCGTAACTGATGCTTCTATCGAAGCTTTGGGAGGAGTACTTGTCCACAATGAAGGGGTAGTAGCTTACGAATCCAGGAAGCTGAAGACTCATGAAGTTAGTTATGCACCCCACGACTTAGAGTTAGCAGTGATTGTGCATGCCCTACAGAAGTGGAGACACTTCTTACTAGGTAAGCCCTTTGAGTTAAAGTCAGATAACCAAGGACTAAATTACATCTTTACACAACCTCACTTAAATGCTAGACAAAGAAGGTGGTTAGAATTTCTAAGTGAATACGATTTTGAAATTGAATATATTAAGGGGAAGGAAAATAGGGTGGCAGATGCTTTAAGTAGGAGAAGACACTTGATGACTATAGCAACATTTAAAACTTCTTTCAAAAGGCAAGTAATGGAAGAGCAGAGACATGACCAATGGTATGAGCAAGTCAAATTGACTTTAGAATATGATCCAACCAATCCTAAGGTTGGAGGGTATACATTAGATGAATATGGGTTGCTTAGATACAATAATAGAATCTATATTCCAAATTCAGGAGACTTAAGGGAAGTAGTCTTGTCGAAGGCTCATAATGCCCCTTATTCAGGGCACCTGGGAGTTAACAAACTTTACGCAAATCTAAAGAAGTTGTACTTTTGGCAAGGGATGAAGAATGACATAGTCAAGTATGTGGCTAAATGTTTGGATTGTCAAAGAGTAAAGGCAGAATATCGGCATCCAGCTGGACTATTACAGTTACACGATGTACCTCAACACAAGTGGCAAGTTATTAGCATGGATTTTGTGCAAGGGTTTCCCATGTCACCTTCTAGGCATAATACAATAATGGTGATAATTGACAAACTCACTAAGGTGGCACACTTTATACCAGGGAATCTGACGGATGATGCACCTACCTTGGCTAGGCTCTTTGATAAGGAAATATTTAGGTTGCATGGAATGCCAGAGAAAATCATATCAGCTAGAGATGCTAGATTCACTTCAAGGTTTTGGACAACTCTTCAAACAGCTCTGGGAACTCAACTAAATTTTAGCACTGCATACCATCCTGAAACCGATGGTCAAACAGAAAGGACAAATCAGATTTTGGAAGACCTACTCCGCATGTACTACATGGACCAACAGAGTAAATGGGAAGATTACCTACCCCTAATAGAGTTTGCTTACAATAATACATATCAAACATCTTTGGGAATGGCACCTTTCGAAGCATTGTATGGTACGCCATGTCGAACACCTTTGAGTTGGGATAGCCTTGAAGATAGAGTAATTGTTGGACCAGATATGTTGAAGGAAATGGAAAGGAAAACTAAGGAAATTAGGCAAAGATTGAAGGAAGCCTCAGATAGGCAAAAAAGTTATGTAGACAAGAACAGGACACCAAGGGAGTTTGAGGTGGTATCGAAAGTCTTCGTAAGGGTTAGGCCAAACAAGAGTTCCATAAGGTTTGGGAAAAAGACCAAGCTTACACCTCATTATGTTGGACCTTTTGAAATATTGGAAAGGATTAATTCAGTTGCATACCGGTTGGCCTTACCTCCCCAGTTGAGCCGAATCCATGATGTCTTCCATGTATCTCTTCTTAAAAAGTATGTACCTGATGAGAAACATATTTTGAATTTGGATGCTTTACAGGTCCAGGAAATGGGAGGAATAATGATAGAGCCATTCAGAATCTTGGAGAGGCGTCAGTGCCAATTGCGCAATAGAGAGGTTGATCAATGCAAAGTACAATGGAATCAGTATGATGAAAAGAATGCCACGTGGGAAGATACTAAGGAAATGCAACAGTTGTTTCCTTTTTTGTTTTAAACTAATCATGAACTATAGACTCTTTTGAATACATTCAATAAGTGCATCAGGACGATGCACAAATTAAGGGGGGGAAAATGTCAAAACCCTCCTTTATCACTTTTTGATTTGATACAACTCTATTATATTTTTGGTTGAGCTATTGAAAATAATTGAATGAATATTATAAAAAAATAAATAAATAAATAATGGACCCACACACACACACTTGGAGAATATAATTCAAAAGGCATTATTTATTTTATTTTTATTTTTATTTTCCCACTCCCAATTATGGCACATGTTGTAGGAGGAATTAGAATCTTCTAGAGGAATCTTCAATACCTTGCATGTAACTCCCCCACTAGGATTTTAATCAATGGTTGCATGAGTCCAATATTGAAGAAGAATCTAACTCTTAATTAATTTCTCTAGATAGTGGAATTAAGGAATTTTTCTTATATATTGTATGCAAGTTTTCATAAGAGGGAGTTGATTATGTGTTGAAGAAAATTTTCCAAGTTTCCTTGTTGTTAGTAGTAGGATCTTCTTTGGTAGTCTCATTTTCGTTGTAGGATTGTTAACTTGTTCTTGAAGATTTGTCTCAAGTTGCAAGGAAGGATCTAGAGGATTCAACATTGAGCTTCGATAAGCCAGGTTCTCTCTATTGTCATCTCTCATTTACATATGAGAAATGTGCATTATCAAAAAAAATTATAGCTTCTAGATCTTCCTTTAGATAAAAGAAAAATTATTAGATTGTAAATCTTCTTCTTATTTAGGGATAAATATTGATAAAAGTACTTCCATATAATGCATGTAAAAGATAGCTTTATTATTTATTTAATTTTATTTAGAAAAATAAATACATGATCTCGCTTTTGTTTTTCCAAACGATTTTTTTTTATATGTGCAAAAATCTTAAATTTATTTTTCTAAGATTAAAACCCTTCTTTGTGTATGAATCTTGTTCCTTATTATTCATCTCTTAAATTCATTTCTCTCGCTCTCTGAATGGAAATTTGAATGTAAAACTCATTCTTTAATTAAATCTTACTTCCCTGTGAAAAATCTCGCCTTTGTGTGAATACAAATTGATATTCTGCATATGAAGTTATTAAATATTTTTTTCCCTGTGAGTAAAAAAAACCCATCTCTCTCTCTCTCTCTGTCTCTGAATGTAGATTTGATCATAAATCTTAATTCCTTAAATTAATTCATCCTCCTCTAAGAACAGTCTTCCTTCTCTGTGAACAAAAAACGTCTAGAAATAAAATATAAACTTCACTGCATTCATTATTCTCTGTGGAAATAAATCCCTCTCTGTGAATATTAGCTCCTGGAAATCTTTCTTTGAAAGCTTTGTTTTTCTCAGCATAGTCATCTGCCTATCTATGTGATAAATTGGTTATCTGAAACAAATTATTTCTCTATATTATTTCATCCCTGTGATTAAATTATTCTCATTTTTACATTAACATTTTTTTCCCTTATACATATATCTTTTATGCCATTAAATAAACTGTAATGAAAAACTATATATATATATATATATATATATATATATATATATATATATATATATATATATATATATATATATATATATATATATATATATATATATATAATTGAAATTTATGCAAACCAAAACTATGTATTCGAAATAATGCACAAAATAACACAAAGAAATCCGTAGATTTAACTTCGTGCGTGCATGGAATAGCGGGCCAATCGCAGGGGGGCGGCAGAGTTAATACCACCGCAGGGGAGTGGTACCTTCCACTAACCCTGCGGTCACTATTACGGCAGTGGCCGCAGGGTTGTGGAGGGGACCACGGCGGTCCCCTCATCACTGCAGACCTGCTGCCGCAGGACTGCAGTGGTGATGGGACCCGTGGGCCCCACTCCCACTTGCCTCCTTTTTTTCTTTTTTTTAAAAATCATGCCACTATAAATTTAACTCATGGAAATTTGGACTTTGTTAAAAAATTTCTTAATCAAAATTTTAGTTTAATAAAATTTAACTTAGGTAATTTCAAAATTTATCATCCTTAGTAAAATTTATAATAATTAATTTATTTTTAGCAATTTTCTAATTGTATTAAATTTTATAATTGGAATTTTATAAAAACTACTTAAGATTCATTGGGTCACTTAGATGACATTTTGGACTCATTAAAGGCAATTAATTCATATTGATATGATTTAAACCAAATGTCTAAGCTAATCGCTAATTTTGGGACTAGTGACTTTATAAGTGATTATTCTCATGATAGAAATCAACACATTGCTTAACCTTGCATGTAACTTACACTATCCTTGCTTCATGCGAATCACTCATACATTATTTGCATTTATTAATGACAAAGTTACATTTTCTTCATCTCCATGCAAGTGACACGTTTAATTATTAATATACAAATTTCATAATTGTCATTATTATGCAAGTTATATTTCAAGTTTTTAATTTAGTTATGGTTTTTATTCCACGTGGTTCATCAAGTAGTTGTTTCAATTAATTAAACTTTGCAATGTCCAATTATGTACGTTCAATTCATAATTATTTTCAAGCATGATGTTTTTCATAGCTTATTAGTTAGAAAACTAAATAAAGGAAGTCTGAAAACCAAAACCTAGCAGCGTTCGGTATATACAGTGCCTCTGGGTCAGGCTTACGGGTAATGTCATCGTGTTGAACTACTGCACTTAACGCCTAATAAAGCTGCATCAATGACATATGTGGCATCGTCCCTATAAATTGTCGGAGAGTAATAAGGGACACTTGGAAGTTAAAATCCAAGGGGCGGGTAATCCCCCTTGGATCGATAATCTAATAAGATAATCATTAAATGATTTTTACATCCGCTGAGTTAAACCATAGTAAACCCCCTTAAGGTTGATTGAGTGAAATTCTTATATGAAATTGATTAATCTTGAAGAGTTGATGTCGATTGACAATTTGGTCAAGGGTGACGCTTATGATAGGTATTAAGATCTAGTTGTTTTAGGCCACAAGCAATAGGCCATCTTGAGCCTTTGCTTAAGTGCTACCACCGTGGGTAGCAACCGCAGAGAAACTATCTGGGACATTGACCCTAGAAAGGGTTGCGTACCCACTAATCAGTTTACATCAAACCATAGAGTAGAAAATAGAACTACATACTTTACGCCTTGATCCCATGCCGAAATGGGTATGTATGCAGTCTAGGGACAAATTTGTCCCTAGTACTCAGGCATTCGTGGGTGGGTTCTAGGCTTGGTAAGAAGAAGGATTGAGTAGAATCCTAATTTGAAAGATAAGTATAATAAAAAGGAAAAAGTAATTCAATGCATACTCAAAAGGAATCCTGTATGGATTCGCTTGATTTCCCGAGGCTTTAAGCCAAATTCTGAGGCGGGATTCAACTTGTATTATGTTATTTTCATTACACCTAAGGACAGTGACCTCAGTGCACTCCTATTAGGGGAGTGTAGTACTTAGTGAGTGACTCAGGACCCGAATGGTCCCGATGAGTCTAAGTCTCTGGCCAAAGCACCTCCTATCCCAATTGGATAGATACCTACCCCGTATGGGTAGATGCCTATCCCGTATTGGATAGATGAAACCTCCTGCTCCATATGGATAGATGCCTAACCCGTATGGTTAGATGCTCATCCCAGATGGATTAATTCCTAATCCTAATGGATGGATGCCCAGAGTATGTGATTGAATCAAACACAAATGACTAAATTAAACAAAAAAAAAAGAATGGTCAAATTTTGTTGGGTTAAAAAAGGTGGGTTATTACATGTGGTATCAGAGCAAAGGTTCAAATCTAGGCCTTGTGCTCACTTCAATTTACACAACTAAGGGAATGTTTTGCAATGGTAGAAATTAAATTTTAAAAATCTTAAATCAAGAACTAACTACATAATTTAACTTTAAGGTAAAACCCTAGGATGGCTAGAGGAAGAGGAAGAGGAAGAGGAAAAGGAAGGGGTAATGGAAGACGTCCTACCACTAGGAGACAAAGGGAAGCTAACCATGAGGAAAATCATGAAGAAAACCATGAAGAAAACCATGAGGAAGACCATGAAGGGGATCAACATAACCCAGGAAATAATGAAGATGGGGTAGAGGCTATAATCAACCTTCTAACTAAACAAAGGGATAAAATCAACTTCCTGGAGCAATCGATGCAAGACCTTAGGGCAAGGCAGAATGATATTGAAAATCGAAGTGGTACTAAAAATGGGAACCCTGGTAGCAATCAAGGGAATATGATGGGCAATAGAAAAGAAAATAACATATTGGAACTCTCTAAGGATCTGAAGAAAATCACCCCTACTAAGTTCGATGGGAGGCAAATTGGTGAAGGAACTGAGAATTGGTTAAATGAAATGGAAAAGTATTTTCAACTAAGAGATTTTAGCGAAACAACCAAGGCCTTATGGGGTTCCTATCAACTCATAGGGGAGGCAACTAGTTGGTGGACCAACACCAAGGAGCAAAATGGGTATAGTAGGGATACGATCATATGGGATCAATTTGTTCACCACTTCCGAGAAAGGTGGCTCCCTCAATTGTTCTTTGATGAGAAGGTGACAGAATTCCATAATCTATGTCAAGGGCCCCTATCAATCCAACAATATTGGGATAAGTTCGCCAAATTGCTTAAGTACGTACCAATGTACCAGAAAGATGAAGAAGGCCAAGCGAGGAAGTTCATTTTGGGACTAAATACCAACATAGGGGAAGAGGTTGACATGCATGAACCCAAAAACATGAACGAAGTACTTGAAAAGTCCCTAAGGCAAGAGAGGAAGATTCAAACACTAGCAGGGCAGAACTATAACGAGAACCACTCTTTTAAAAGGAAGCAGGAATTCAAGGGGAACACTAACTTCAACAAGAGTCAAAGCGATAATTCTTCCGAAAGAAGACCACCCCCTAATAAATATCAGAAGAATGGAAATAATAACAATAACAGGGGCAATAATAACAAAGGCAACTATAACAGGAATGACCAGCAGAACAAGATAACTTATCCACCCAGGGCCAATGAAACAAGGAACGATCCCCCTAGGAATCAAGGCAGGTGGGGTCCTCCAGGTGGATGCTTGATGTGTGTAGGAAACCATTTTGCTAGAGAATGTCCCAGGATGCAAGGTCAGATTAGGCTCAATCAACCCCAACAAGGGCCCCAACAAAGGATTCATGCAGCAATTAGGAACCGAAGAGCAAGATTCCATAATGTTCCCGTGGAAACTACAGGTACACTATTTGAACAACCAATTTCAATTCTAATTGACACTAGGTCATCTGAATGTTTCATCTCAACCGAATTAGTAAGAAAATATGCATTAAAAGTTAATCAAATGGAGTCATCATGGACAGTTCAATATGGAGATAAGGTAACTGGGGAAGTAACTAAGTGTTTGTCGAGGGCAAGGGTACAATTTCCTGAGTTTGAAACAACGGTAGATCTCTATGTGGCACCCCTAGGATTATATGATATAATTATTGGAATGAGTTGGTTAACAAACCATTAAGCTAATGTATATTGCTATAAAAAAGTTGTTGAATGCTTGGATGATGGGGGGAAAAGGGACAAAATTCAAGGAAATTTTAACCCCATTAATATAGAAACCATATTAGCCATGCAATTAAAGAAGGAAAGAAGAAGAGGAGGCCTAATCTATATGGTTGAAATTGACGAAGGAAAAGAGGAAAATACCCCAACCTTTGAAAATACCCCTTTCTTAAAAGAATTCAAGGATGTGTTTCCAAAAGAATTACCCGGCTTACCCCCTAAAAGGAAGTTTGACTTTTCTATCGACGTACTACCGGGAGCTGAACCAGTATCAAGGGCACCTTATCAAATGAACACGACTGAATTACAAGAGCTCAAAACTCAATTAGAGGAACTCTTATCTAAGGGATTAATAAGGCCAAGTGTATCACAATGGGGAGCACCAGTCTTATTCATTAAGAAGAAGGATGGAACCTTAAGACTATGCATCGACTATAGAATGTTGAACAAGGTCACAATAAAGAATAGGTATCCCTTACCTCGAATAGAGGATCCTTTTGACCAAATGAAAGGAGCAGAAATTTTCTAAAAGATAGACCTTCGATCAGGATATCATCAACTCAGAATTAAGGAGGAGGATATTCTGAAGACAGTTTTGAGGAATAGATATGGGCATTATGAATTCACAGTAGTTCCTTTTGGTGTAACCAATGCCCGAGCTGCATTTATGAACCTAATGAAAATTGTACTCCATGACTACTTGGACAAATTTGTTTTGGTATTTCTGGATGACATATTGATTTACTCTAGGAATGAGGAGGAACATTTAGTACACCTACAAATTGTTTTTCAAAGGTTGAGAGAACATAAGTTATATGGGAAACTATCAAAATGTGTCTTTTTCGAGGAAAAAATTCACTACCTTGGGCATATAATATCAAAGGAAGGAATAGCAGTTGATCCAAATAAGATAAGGCAATAGTAGAATGGCTGATCCCTAAAAACGTTTCAAAGGTAAGAAGCTTTATGGGGCTATCAGGGTACTATCGGAGGTTTGTGGAAGGAACCTCTAAGATAGAAAACCCCATCACCTCATTACAGAGGAAGGGTAAAAGGTTTGTGTGGACAAAACAAAGTGATAAAGCACTCCAAATTTTGAAGGGGAAACTAACTTCAGCACCCATTCTAAAAGTACTAGATCTGAATGGACACTTCACAGTCGTAATTGACGCTTCTATCGAAGGTTTGGGAGGAGTACTTGTCCAAGATGAAGGGGTAGTAGCTTACAAATCCAAGAAGCTAAAGACTCATGAAGTTAATTATTCACCCCATGACTTAGAGTTAGCAGCGATTGTGCATGCCCTACAGAAGTGGAGACACTTCTTACTAGGGAATCCCTTTGAGCTAAACTCAGATAACCAAGGACTAAAGTACATCTTTACCCAACCCCACTTAAATGCTAGACAAAGAAGGTGGTTAGAATTTCTAAGTGAATATGATTTTGAAATTGAATATATTAAGGGGAAGGAAAATAGGGTGGCAGATGCTTTAAGTAGGAGGAGACACTTCATGACTATAGCAACATTCAAAACTTCTTTCAAAAGACAAGTAATGGATGAGCAGGGACATGACCCATCGTATCTGCAAGTCAAGTTGACTTTAGAATATGATCCAACCGATCCTAAGGTTGGAGGGTATACATTAGATGAATATGGGTTGCTTAGATACAATAATAGGATCTATATTCCTAATTCAGGAGACTTAAGGGAAGTAGTCTTGTCGGAGGCTCATAATGCCCCTTATTCAGGGCACCCGGGAGTTAACAAACTTTACGCAGATCTAAAGAAGTTATACTTTTGGCAAGGGATGAAGAATGACATAGTCAAATATGTGGCTAAATGTTTGCAGTGTCAAAGAGTAAAGGCAGAACATAGGCATCCAGCTGGACTATTACAGTTACACGATGTACCTCAACAGAAGTGGCAAGTTATTATCATGGATTTTGTGCAAGGGTTGCCCATGTCACCTTCTAGGCATGATACAATAATGGTGGTAATTGACAAACTCACTAAGGTGGAACACTTTATATCGGGGAATCTAACGGATGATGCACCTACCTTGGCTAGGTGCTTTGTTTAGGAAATATTTAGGTTGCATGGAATGCCAGAGAAAATCATATCAGATAGAGATGCTAGATTCACTTCAAGGTTTTGGACAACTCTTCAAACAGCTCTGGGAACTCTACTAAATTTTAGCACTGCATACCATTCTGAAACCGATGGTCAAACAGAAAGGACAAATCAGATTTTGGAAGACCTACTTCGCATGTACTGCATGGACCGACAGAGGAAATGGGAATATTACCTACCCCTGGTAGAGTTTGCTTACAATAATACATATCAAACATCTTTGGGAATGGCACCTTTCGAAGCATTGTATGGTAGGCCATGTCGAACACCTTTGATTTGGGATAGCCTTGAAGATAGAGTAATTGTTGGACCAGATATGTTGAAGGAAATGGAAAGGAAAACTAAGGAAATTAGGCAAAGATTGAAGGAAGCCTCAGATAGGCAGAAAAGTTATGCAGACAAGAACAGGACACCAAGGGAGTTTGAGGTGGGAGAGAAAGTCTTCCTAAGGGTTAGGCCACACAAGAGTTCCATAAGGTTTGGGAAAAAGACCAAGCTTGCACCTCGTTATGTTGGACCTTTTGAAATATTGGAAAGGATTAATCCAGTTGCATACCGGTTGGCCTTACCTCCCCAGTTGAGCTGAATCCATGATGTCTTCCATGTATCTCTTCTTAAAAAGTATGTACCTAATGAGAAACATATTTTCAATTGGGATGCTTTAAAGGTCCAGGAAATGGGAGGAATAATGATAGAGCCATTCAGAATCTTGGAGAGGCACCAGTGCCAATTGCACAATAGAGAGCTTGATCAATGCAAAGTACAATGGAATCAGTATGATGAAAAGAATGCCACGTGGGAAGATACTAAGGAAATGCAACAGTTGTTTCCTTTTTTGTTTTAAACTAATCGTGAAATATAGACTCTTTTGGATACATTCAATAAGTGCATCGGAATGATGTACAGATTAAGTGGGGGAGGATGTCACAACCCTCCTTTATCACTTTTTGATTTGATACAGCTTTATTATATTTTTGGTTGAGCTATTGAAAATAAATGAATGAATATTATAAAAAATAAATAAATAAATAATGGACCCACACACACACACTTGGAGAATATAATTCAAAAGGCATTATTTATTTTATTTTTATTTTTATTTTCCCACTCCCAATTATGGCACATGTTGTAGGAGGAATTAGAAGCTTCTAGAGGAATCTTCAATACCTTGCATGTAACTCCCCCACTAGGATTTTAATCAATGGTTGCATGAGTCCAATATTGGAAAAGAATCTCATTCTTAATTAATTTCTCTAGATAGTGGAATTAAGGAATTTTTCTTATATATTGTATGCAAGTTTTCATAAGAGAGAGTTGATTATGTGTTGAAGAAAATTTTCCAAGTTTCCTTGTTGTTAGTAGTAGGATCTTCTTTGGTAGTCTAATTTTCGTTGCAGGATTGTTAACTTGTTCTTGAAGATTTCTCTCAAGTTGCAAGGAAGGATCTAGAGGATTCAACATCGAGCTTCGATAAGCCAGGTTCTCTCTTTTGTCATCTCTCATTTACATATGAGAAATTTGCATTATCAAAAAAAAATATAGCTTCTAGATCTTCCTTTAGATAAAAGAAAATTTATTAGATTGTAAATCTTCTTCTTATTTAGGGATAAATATTGATAAAAGTACTTCCATATAATGCATGTAAAAGATAGCTTTATTATTTATTTAATTTTTTTTAGAAAAATAAAAACATGATCTTGCTTTTGTTTTTCCAAAAGATTTTTTTTCATATGTGCAAAAATCTTAAATTTATTTTTCTAAGATTAAAACCCTTCTCTGTGTATGAATCTTGTTCCTTATTATTCATCTCTTAAATTCATTTCTCTCGCTCTCCGAATGGAAATCTGAATGTAAATATCATTCTTTAATTAAATCTTACTTCCCTGTGAAAAATCTCACCTTTGTGTGAATACAAATTGAGATTCTGCATATGAAGTTATTAAATATTTTTTTCCCTGTGAGTTAAAAAAACCCATCTCTCTCTCTCTCTCTCTGAATGTAGATTTGATCATAAATCTTAATTCCTTAAATTAATTCATCCTCCTCTAAGAACAGTCTTACTTCTCTGTGAACAGAAAACGTCTGGAAATAAAATATAAACTTCACTGCATTCATTATTCTCTATGAAAATAAATCCCTCTCTGTGAATATTAGCTCCTGGAAATCTTTCTTTGAAAGCTTTGTTTTTCTCAGCATAGTCATCTGCCTATCTCTGTGATAAATTGGTTATCTGAAACAAATTATTTCTCCGTTTTATTTCATCCCTATGATTAAATTATTCTCATTTTTACATTAACATTTTTTTCCCTTATACATATATCTTTTATGCCATTAAATAAACTGGAATGAAAAACTATATATATATACATACATGTATATGTATATATATACATATACATATACATATATGTAGATATGTATATGTATATATATACATATACATATCTATATATATATATAGATATGTATATGTATATATATACATATACATATCTACATATATGTATATGTATATGTATATATATACATATACATGTATGTATATATGTATATGTATATACATATACATATATACATATACATATATACATACATGTATATGTATATATATACATATACATATACATATATGTAGATATGTATATGTATATATATACATATACATATACATATATGTATATATGTATATGTATATATATATGTATATATGTATATGTATATATATATGTATATATGTATATATGTATATGTATATATATATACATATACATATATGTATATATGTATATGTATATACATATACATATATACATATATGTATATGTATATGTATATATATATATTTATATATGTATATGTATATATATATATATACATATATATATGTATATATATATATATATGTATATGTATATATATATATACATATATATATATATATAATTGAAATTTATGCAAACCAAAACTATGTATTCGAAACAATGCACGAAATAACACGAAGAAATCCGTAGATTTAACTTCGTGCGTGCATGGAATAGCGAGCCAATCGCAGGGGGGCAGCGGAGTTAATACCACCACAGGGGAGTGGTACCTTCCACTAACCCTGTTGTTACTGTTACGGTAGTGGCCGCAGGGTAGTGGAGGGGACCACGGCGGTCCCCTCATCACTGCGGGCGTGCTTCCGCAGGACCGCAGTGGTGATGGGACCCATGGGCCCCACTCCCACTTGCCTCCTTTTTTTCTTTTTTTTAAAAATCATGCCACTATAAATTTAACTCGTGGCAATTTGGACTTTGTTAAAAAATTTCTTAATCAAAATTTTAGTTTAATAAAATTAACTTAGGTAATTTACAAATTTATCATCCTTAGTAAAATTTATAATAATTAATTTATTTCTAGCAATTTTCTAATTGTATTAAATTTTATAATTGGAATTTTATAAAAACTACTTAAGATTCATTGGGTCACTTAGATGACATTTTGGACTCATTAAAGGCAATTAATTCATATTGATATGATTTAAACCAAATGTCTAAGCTAATCGCTAATTTTGGGACTAGTGACTTTATAAGTGATTATTCTCATGATAGAAATCAACACATTCCTTAACCTTGCATGTAACTTGCACTATCCTTGCTTCATGCGAATCACTTATACATTATTTGCATTTATTAATGACAAAGTTACATTTTCTTCGTCTCCATGCAAGTGACACGTTTAATTATTAATATGCAAATTTCATAATTGTCATTATTATGCAATTTATATTTCAAGTTTTTAATTTAGTTATGGTTTTTATTCCACGTGGTTCATCAAGTAGTTGTTTCAATTAATTAAACTTTGCAATGTCCAATTATGTACGTTCAATTCATAATTATTTTCAAGCATGATGTTTTTCATAGCTTCTTAGTTAGAAAACTAAATAAAGGAAGTTGGAAAACCAAAAGCCAGCAGCGTTCGGTATATACAGTTCCTCTGGTTCACGCTTACGGGTAATGCCATCATGTTGAACTACTGCACTTAACACCTAATAAAGTTGCATCAACGACGTATGTGGCATCGTCCCTATAAATCCTCAAGGAGTAATAAGGGAGACTTGGAAGTTAAAATCCAAGGGGCGGGTAATCCCCCTTGGATCAATAATCTAATAAGATAATCCTTAAATGATTTTTACATCCGCTGAGTTAAACCATAGTAAACCCCCTTAAGGTTGATTGAGTGAAATGCTTTTATGAAATTGATTAATCTTGAAGAGTTGATGTCGATTGACAATTTGGTCAAGGGTGACACTTATGATAGGTATTAAGATCTAATTGTTTTAGGCCACGAGCAATAGGCCATCTTGAGCCTTTGCTTAAGTGCTACCACCATGGGTAGCAACCGTAGAGAAACTGTCTGGGACATTGACCCTAGAAAGGGTTGCGTACCCACTAATCAGTTTACATCAAACCGTAGAGTAGAAAATAGAACTACATACTGTATGCCTTGATCCTGTGCCGAAACGGGTATGTAGGCAGTCTAGGGACAGAGTTGTCCCTAGTACTCAGGCGTTGGTGGGTGGGGTCTAGGCTTGGTAAGAAGAAGGATTGAGTAGAATCCTAATTTGAAAGATAAGTATAATAAAAAGGAAAAAGTAATTCAATGCATACTCAGAAGGAATCCCGTATGGATTGGCTTGATTTCCCGAGGCTTTAAGCCAAATTTTGAGGTGGAATTCAAGCTTGTATTATGTTATTTTGATTACTCCTAAGGACAGTGGCCTCGGTGCACTCCTATTAGAGGAATGTATTACTTAGTGAGTGACTTAGGACCTGAATGGTCCCGATGAGTCTAAGTCTCTGGCCAGAGCACCTCCTATCCCAATTGGATAGATGCCTACCCTGTATGGGTAGATGCCTATCCCGTATTGGATAGATGAAATCTTTTGCTCCGTATGGACAGATGCCTAACCCGTATGGCTAGATGCTCATCCCAGATGGATGAATGCCTAATCCTAATGGATGGATGCCCAGAGTATGCGATTGAATCAAACACAAATGATTAAATTAAACAAAAAAAAAAAAGAATGGTCAAATTTTGTTGGGTTAAACAAGGTGGGTTATTACACTATTATTCGTCATTAGGATCACTCTGGTGCGATCGGAACTTGATTCCAATGTGTTCTGACAAGATTTCACAAGTTTGGTGCATTAATGAGTTATTTTAATTATTTTACTAAGGTTGCTTAAATTTAATTTAATACTTAATTCCAACCTTAGTGTTATAGCTCGTTGAAACCAAAGCAAAATGTTTTAAAACTTGGGTGCATTATATAGTGATCTTGAGTATCTAAATATTATTGTATTATTGAATGAGGCATTTTCAGAGGAAAAGGGAGTTTAAATTAATAAGTGACTATTAAATTAAAGGACATGTATTGATAAATTCACTTTATTTTTAAAAGGTACATTTTATTCACTTCAGTGAGAAGTGATTTTTTAAAAGGAAGTTATTTATCCAACATTTTTGGTGCATTGGGATTAGAGCCCAAATGAGGTCTTAAATAGGGCATTTAATGTTGGAAAAGACATCTGGGAATTGGTGAATTCCTTGAAAATTGGGTTTTCTGGATTCAGTCTGGAAATTCTTAGCATTTAGGGACAAAATCCCTCAGATGTGGCATTTCTCTTGCCTATGAGAGACCAAGTTTTGGAAATTGTTTAAAGTTAAATTAGCATTGAAGGAAGAGTTTGAAATTTCTCAGCCTGGAACTGTCTAACAATGCAGGGCACATTGAAGTGGTCAGGAATTTTAATCAAACACTGTGCAATTTGATATTGTTGGTTCAAGTTTTAGAAAATTCTTAGTTCAAAATATACAAAACATACTACAGTCAAATTGTGGGTATTGACAACACAACCACTACATACCAAAGGGAAAACGTACAAAGATAACACAAGTACATGTTGGGTTTTTTTAGTTTGTGGTCTTTTTTAAAACCCAAGGGGTTTGAATAATTTATTATGTAAAAAGTGAGTGAACTCCTTTTGGTTGGGCGTAAGGAGACTAACTAGCTAGGCGTAACACTTCTTTCTTGTTGGGCGTAAGAATTAATTTGTTGGGCATCATGCTGGGAGTATTGGTCTGGGATGGTAGCTCCAATAATAGCTGAGAACCATCATTGGTGATAGGAACTCCTGAAGTATTGTTTGTTGGGGGTATAACTCTTTAACTGTCCATTCTTTCAATATTGGGCATGAACTTCCATTTAGAGTGCGACAATGAATGCAATGTGTAAACTGAACTGGTTGTGGGGTAACCTTCGTGCTAAGAGCAGTGAATGTTTGTGGCTGGGAACAAGGTATTCAACTCGTTATTAGAGGCTCGAATCGAGGGAAGCACTATGGGCACACTTGTGAGTTGGCAGCGCGGAGGATGAACAATTTGCAACAGTCCGAGCTTGCATGACATTGCCATTTTGAGTGTGGAGACTTGTAACCAAGTTCTTATTTGATTCATTCCAAGTGTTATGAATGCATGTTGTGTTTGGAAATTGGAAGTGTTATCATTGTTGTAATTGTATGTACTATGTGTTATTGACAATAAAATCTGCAAAGAAAATATCTCGGTGTTATAGATTCATTACAATATTCAATTGGTGCAAATGAAAGCATTAAATTTGTTCATGTATGACAATGCATTGCTCTTATATATTGGAAATATCTATGTATGAAACCTTCCTACATCAAAACACATTAGGATCAACAAAACCTCATGGAAACAAAAAACAAACCTATATAAGCAGCTTACCAACAATTTGAGGAAATTACCCACAGTGTGAATTTGGCAAGGAAGCTGTCAACTAATAGGCAACCCATTATAGTGGTATTAAAGTAGAAGATTCTGCCAACCTATTGGAAAAATTGATTTGTTACCTCTATTCATTTACGTATCAAAATTTTAGTTGGTTACTTAGTAAATAAATAGAAGCTTTGTGGGAATAGCTGGAAACAGTTAAGCAACATCATAATTCAAATTTTGGTATTTTGGGAAAATGGAACAGAGAACAAGAGGTTATCGAAGCCCTTCATGAGAGACTTAAGTTTGTAGGTGAAAAATTCAAATTCTTACCTTAGGCTAAAGAAACTCTCTTCAGTATTTTAGAGGAAGTTGAAAGTTGTGTCTGCAAGGTTAGTGGGCCACTTTCGCAAACAATGGCTATAGTTTTGTCTCCATTGGTGCATTCATTGGTCAAACCTAAATTGATGAGACATCCAGATGAGGAGACAAGACTAGCGGTTATTACCGTTATAAGTTAAATAATGAGGTGTACAGATCCTAAATTTATCTATAATGATGACATACTGAAAGAGGTTCTTCAATTGATTGTGGAGAGTCTACATGGGTTACAAGATGTAAAATCCTCTACGATTGGTAAGAGGGCTAAAATTTTAGAAATTGTGGCTAGGACCAAGTCATTTGTCATTATGTTGGGTCTCAAATGTGATAAGTTGGTTCGGCAAATGTTCAATTGTTTCATTGTAGATATAAGGAGACATCATCCAAACAAGATGAAGTCAGATATGTTTGACATCTTGTCCATGATCTTGGATGAAAATGTTGTTGTTTGTATGCAATTTGTAGAAGAGGGCTGCATGTTTCAGCTGCCGCCTATGATTTTTCAAAAAGTTTGGTTGAGCTGAAGATTGATAAGTTTAGGGAACAATTTACTACATAAGAGTTGATCTCTTTGGGCTTACAGGTTTCACCTTCTCTATAGGGGAAATTCGATTCAAATGTTGAAAAGGAAGTCACAGTTTTGAGTACATCTACTTCTATGCATGATGAAGATAAAAGTGATAATGACTTCCATCTAGTTAAGGAGGATATTAGGGAGATTGAGTCAATCACTACAAGTAAGGGCTATACAAAATTCTTCATTGGTGATGTACATATTTTCAGTGGAAGGAAGAAACTTCCTTGAGGAGCCTACTTGTGATCACACTACTACTCTAGTAGAATTGAATGATGAGAGCATACCATCTTTAGGTGATCTGGCCATTAAAGAAATTTCTTCGGGTGGAATTAGTGCTAATCTAATTCCAGAGCATAATGTGTGCATACGGGACTTTGTTGAAGAAGAGTTTCAGTCATAGTCAGATGCTTCTCACAGTCCGCAAGGTTTATGGAGTTGGCTGAAGGTGAATGAGGCTGGGATTGTGGCAGTCTTATCCCATCCTAATGAGATGCACAAATTAGTTGAAAACTACCTTTGGATGGTTCAGTTAGAGACAAGAAAAAAGGGAATTGAAGTTGAGTCTTCTCTTGATAGTTTGTAGAAGACCAAAGAAGGTATGGGAATAATGACAATGAATTATTTGCACCTTCTTTCAGATCATGATCACCTTCTCAACCTAGTTGAGATCTATTATGATGCTTTGAGGAGAAAGGAGGAAGAAATTGATGAACTTTGTTTACAGTTGAGCACGGCCCACTCTTCCTTTCACAAAGCGAAGAAAACTATTGTTGGTCAATTAGTAATCCATGAGCATGATGTGAGAACCTTAGAGATCAAATAAATTATTGAAGGTATTGAGGAAATATGTAAGAAAGAAATGACACAATAAGACTTTGGCACCTTTCTAGACGATTTCACTTTACAGTTTGGAGAGGAGTATGTCGGTTACAGTTTTCCAGCACCATTCTCATGGGTTTTAGCTCCTATTGCATTGATTGATAGTTGTCCTACATTGTTGGTCAGAATTATATCAGGTTGTACTTTAAGGGCAACGGCTATGGATATGGGAAGGAGTGATTGGGATTGTCACTTTGGAGTGAGAGGATTGGAAAATGATGTGTTCTTACTCTCCTTGGGTGGTAATGATACTTTTTGCCTCATTTTGGATTTCGTTTACTGGTTACATGGTGTTGTTTTGTTCTATACCAACAATTTGACAGGAGTTGGAATGTGTTTTTATGCACTTAGGATGGGTGGCATCCATATCTGTAGGATGCCACTATGGGTGGAATGGTCTGTTGATGACTCAGACACTACGGACTTGGTCACAGACTCAGACATCTTTGGAGGTTTGGATGGCTCTCATGTTGATACGGTTGATGGAGTAGATATTTGTGCATTGATTTATGAGCCATCTTGTGTTGTTGTCGGCATGGAGGGAATTACACATGGTCACTCTAACATTTCATTGGGGAAGACAGGAGTGTTTCATCTCGATTGCATATTGAGGTGTGTTCACTAGTTTACCTTTAGCTCACATATACAGGATTTGTCTATGTCACTGATGACAGGGAAAGGTTATTTGAGTATGGAGCTTTGGGGACCATCCTGGTATGACATGTTTTTGATGATAGGTGATGAGACCAAGTTTGGCAAGTATCACACCCTGTTCTCACCGGCTAGTTGCCTACAAAACCCATTGTTTGAGATTTGGTTTGATTGGACTGTAGAGGGTGACAAAGTAATGCAGCATCAACGTGGTGGATTTTTTCCTTGTGGTGGTGACTTGGAATGTAGTAATAATGTTGTTTTGACCCTCTATTTTAGTATATATAGGAGACAATTATAGTTGTTGTGGGTGGATTGGAGGGAAATTTTGGCTAGGACTTGGCTTTTGGTCTATTTGATGTTGCAGTTTATGGTTTTGGTCTTGCTTACTTACTCTTTTGGGTACTTCCAATCATCTGTATAGTCAATTGTGGAATATTTATTAGGTATAGCTCAATTACCTTCCATCTCTACTTGTGGGAGAATTGGACACTATATTCATCACATGATGTCAGTATACATGCCCCTAGATGGTGATTGGTTGATTGTAGTGAGTTGGGTTGGTTGGTGCTCTCAAGTTTCTTTCTGGGACACTTGGAGATTTGGTGATGTTGAGGGAATCACGGTCTATGATCAGAATGTCATTGTTATGATGTATAGTTATGAGGTTGACTCTATGATTACCAGCTTACGGTCAGGTGTTGATTGGCATCGCTTCTGGGACTTTCTATTGATAGATGTTGAGGGTCATCCTTTGAGGTGGAGTAGATTTTGTTTCTTATTGCGCAGGATTGAGTTAGACAATGGGGTTTCAGATGTGGATCTCCCTAAGGCACCTTGGCATGATATATTGCATGGGATAGACCTCAGTTTACTCAAGATTTCTAGTATTGGTTCTAATGATAATTCATTGATGGGAAACCAGGAGATAACAGTGTAGTTTGAGGATGAAGATTTGTCAGCTCCAGAGTCTATTCCTATGGTTTTGCAGTTTGATTCTTTCAGAGAGCAGTTTTTTGAGGAGATGAATGAGTTTACACATTATGTTTTTGTTCTTCTTGTTGGAGGTTTTTAGGAGGTCTCTGATTGGGGCACCTTGCAAGACAATGTGTGGGGTTGTATTGGCATTGCTTGAGGACAAGCAATCTTTGGGCAGGGCGGACTGTAATGTTCCCAATATTTCAGATTATGTAGCAAGCTTTAGTACCTAACACTCTGGGTTCACATCACCTTGTTCAAATTAGTAATTTGATTTTTTTGATGAGCTTAGTTGGTTTAGTGGAGTTATACGCCACTTTCCAAAGTGATTTATGGCCTCTGGATTGGTCTCCAAGAATTTTGGAGAAGTCATCTAGTTTTAGTAAGTCACCCAATCAGCCTCATTTGCAATTATTCATCATCATGATCACTCTGGTGCAATCAAAACTTGATTCCGATGTGTTCTAACAAGTTTTTGCAAATTTGGTCCATTAATGAGTTATTTTAATTATTTTACTAAGGTTTCTTTAATTTAGTTAAATATTTAATTCCAACCTTAGTGCTATATCTCGTTGGAACCGGGGCAAAAGGTTTTAAATCTTGGGTGCATTAAATAGTGACCTTAAGTGTCAAATATTATTATATTATTGAATGAGGCACTTTCAGAGGAAAAAGGGACTTTAAATTAATTAGTGACTATTAAATTAAAGTACATTTATTTATAAAGTAACTTTATTTTTAAAAGTTAGATTTTATTCACTTAAGTCAGAAATGATATTTTAAAAGGAAGTTATTTATCCCACATTCTTGGTGCATTGGGATTGGAGCCCAAATGAGGTCTTAAATAAGGGCATTTAATGCTGGAAAAGACATCTGGGAATTGGTGAATTTCTTGGAAATTGGGTTTTCTGGATTCAGTCTGGAAATTCTTTGTATTTGGGGACAAAATCCCTCAGATGTGGCATTTCTTTTACCTGCGAGAGACAAGGTTTGCGAAATTGTTTAAAGTTAAATTGGCACTGAAGGAAGAGTTCAAAATTACTCAGTCTGGAACTGCCTAAAAATGCAGGGTACATTGAAGTGGTCAAGAATTTTAATCAAACATTGTGCAATTTGATATTGTTTGTTGCAGTAGTAGATAATTTTTAGTTCAGAATATACAGAGCATATTGTTAGGACCCGGGAGGAAACTGAGAGGGGGGGGGTGAATCAGTTGTCAATTAATTTCAACCCAACTTAATCAAACTTGATACATAATATCGGTAAACCAAACTTAATGTCGGTTAACAAATTAATAGTTAATATCAATACTAGTGAAACTTAATGCATGAAAAAGAAAGAGAAACAACAACCACAACACATAACACAGATATTTGTACGTGGAAACTCTATAAGGTGAAAAACCATGGTGGGAAACCTTACCCACAATCAGATGATACTACTGCAGATAGTATGTGTATGCAAATGGGGTCTACACATGCAGAAAGGCCAACCGCCTAGAGCTCACTGCTCATCACAAAATAGGAGTCACACTGACTACAATTGGATGGTTAAATCCAATTATAATGTACTACTCAAAGTAGCATCTCCAATGTTGGATTCAATACCGGTTAAGCTCTGATAAACACCTTCAAACCTTCCTTGAACCTTCTCTATGCTCTGCTCATATGATCTTCAATATTCGCACATACCATATTATAACCTTACATACCATATACCATCACATGTCCATCATTCTACATCTATCTCATCATTGAGATCTTACATATATACCAAAACCTAAGACTAAATGTGTAGGTCGACTTACTAAGAATATTACAATTAAATCAATTACAAATAAGTCAAGATGTGATGCATCATGTTGGATCAATACATTTACAATAATGTCCAATCAATAAATCATCTCCATAATGTGTCGTGCTAATCTAGAATAGATAATGCATATCGGTCCATAACCTAGACCAATTTGCCGGTAATAGCAAATATGTCATCCCGATTAGACCAATAACCAAAATACCAAAACCAAGTATCCAAACCATGTCCTCGACATAACCAGGTGATCTCTTGATGATAACAAGTCATCCTCAGTGCCGATGAACAATATAACCTACCAGTGAACAATATACCAGTGACTGTGCATAAGTCACTGAACTTGCTAGTGAACACAATGTGCCTGTTCAACATAACCAAAGATCTCCAGAAGGATAAGTGTTGACATCAATGACAAAACTAATGCAACACATCCATAATACCAGCACATACTATATCCAAATCGTGGGAATTGAACAACATAGCCACTACATACCAAAGGGAAAACGTACAAAGATAACTATGGCACATGTTGGGTTTTTCAGTTTGTGGTCTTTGCTAAAACCCAAGGGGTTTGAATACTTTATTCTGCAAAAAGTGAGCGAACTCCTTTCTGTTGGGTGTAAGGAGACCAACCAGTTGGGCGTAACACTTCTTTCTTGCTAGAGCGTAAGAACTAATTTGTTGGGCATTGTGTTGGGAGTATTGGTCTGGGACGACAACTCTAATAATAGTTGAGAACCATTGTTGGCGATAGGAAATCCTGAAGTATTGTTTGCTCATCGTATAACTCTCTAGCTATCCATTCTTTCAATACTAGGCATGAACTTCCATTTAGAGTGTGACAATGAATGCAGTGTGTAAACCAACTGGTTGTGGGGTAACCTTCGTGCTAAGAATAGTGAATTTTTGCAGATGGGAATAAGGTATTAAACTTTCTATTAGAGGTTTTAATCGAGGGAAGAAAATGGGGCACACTTTTGAGTTGGCAGCGTGGATGATGAACAGTTTGTAGCAGTCCGAGCTTGCATGACATTGCCATTTTGGGTGTGGAGACAATTGGAGCTCAAAATTGCAAATGGCCCAACCCTAAGAGGATGCCAAACTCTATGATCAAGTTAGACAGTCAATTTTGGCCAACTAGCAGAATGAACCTACAAGGTTGGATTCCCTACTTCTTTCATATTTGCTAGACCAAGGTGGGTATACCTTATTACAAAGTATCTTTTCCTTGTATATTATAGTTACAAAATTCGTCCTAAGGTCAGTCTCAAATTGGCATACAAATTTGATATGACCTGAAACTTGTACTCCTACATTCTACTTCTATGAAACTAAAAATGAAATTTTATTGACTAAAATTATGAGATTATAGATATATGATTTGGACCACTGCCTTCTTCACCTATTGGGTTCAGATTCTTATGAATTTACTTTCTTATATTCTCCTTGTTAGATAGTTTAACAAATACTATCCACTGCTAATCTTTCCACATTTAGTGATTACACTTCAACATGATAATGGCTATATATGCAATTTTAATCTTTCCTAGAAAGAGGCTTATACAGTAACAAATCCAAGAATATAATTTACCTTGTTCATTCCACAGAACAATGTAGCAGTCTAAAAATAATGAAACAACCACAGCATGCAAAAACACTTAAATGACCTTTGATTTCTCAGCATCAAAATAAGGATCTCGAATTTAAAAGAATCCATGATCTTTATCACACAATAGGAAATAAAAGCATGCTAGTCTTTATTAATGGTATGGATATAAGAGTATATGTTTTTTATCATGTCTTTGCATAAAATAAATGATCTTCCTTTTATAAGGAAGGATCAAACACATACGAAACATTATGTATTTTTGAAAATAAAACATAAGTTAGTTACATAATGTAACTAACCAAACAAGTCTTTTAATGATTCAAGAGAAACAAACTAACAACCCTTAAGTGATCTACATATTCCTGCTCTTTATTAGTGATGTTTGAGACAAAATATCTCATAACATATTCTTTCCTATAGAGCCTATTCAAGATAATCTTCATGCTATCAAGAATATGGTCTTCATCATTGATCTCGTCCAACGCTCGTGGGTGTTCTTGTGACAACAAATCCTTCCATTGTTCTCGGGGTATTGATGTACCATCTTCATTATACAATAGTGAAGGGAGACTTTATGTGTCTTTTGTATCCAAATGACTCATATCATCCTATACTTCTTCTTTGTACTCCATATGTTTTAACCATAAATTTATGATGTCCTTAGGCAACTTGGAAGATTCTGGACCTTGTGCTTTTTCAACTAGCTCTTTCACTTTTTCTGTCAGTCTAGCATGTTCCTGCAATGCCCTAAAGGTTCCTACATAAGTGTTCCAATAATCATTTGCATATCATATCATTTCACTGAACCTATGGGTGACCAATCCCGCCATAATGTCATAGGTAGTTCTTTTCCTTTGTTCCTCCCTTTTCTTCAATGTCTTCTAAATCTTTGCTACATGGTACTTCCAGTAGTTTGTATCTTAAAGTGCTTTAGTTGTATGTTGCTCCCGTTCATATGAGAATTCCTCCTTATCAAGGACTAATCTTAATTTCTCCTCAAGTTGATGAACCTGTTCTTCTAGTTTCTCATATATTGCCTTATATGCATCCCTTTCTTTAACTATAATCTTGATCTGTGCTTTGGTAAACTCTTCCACATTGGCATTCAAGTTTGTTGTTTCTAATGGATCTGTCTCACCAACCTTCTGGACCATAAGCTGACCAAATCTTCTATCAGTCTCCACTAAGGTGGGCATTTTATTTCTAGGGTACAAGGCCCACTGTAACAACACCTTTTTTTCCAGATCGAAACCCAAACCAGAGTAAATTTTATCAACATCTTGTAGTGACATTTTCTTTTGAATATCATGGTTCTTCACAAAACTATCAAATAATACAACATAACTCATATCCCATCCAGGCACAATAAGTACACCACCATCCTATAGAATTTTTCTTCCCTTGACATGGGTCATAGTGGCAATTTCATTATCAAAATCTTGTTGCAACTTTTCAATGAGTTCACCCTCATTCTCTTGTGTGACCTCACCAACTTGTCATCTAAGCATTTTCCCCTTGTACTTATACAAGAATGTTTTGAACTCCTGAGAGCGAATAAATTCATCATCTGAAATAAACTTCTCACCAACAAGTTGTCTAACATCCTCTCTTTCTTTTATAGCCTCTGCGACAACCTCCTCTCTTCTTGGAACATGAGATGAATCACGCTCTCGAATGTCATTTGTATCAATTTGTATTGAGGGGATAGGTTGTGGTGATGAACGCATAAGAGGTGTCACAACTTGTATACTTCTTCCTAGAGGCTTCCTTGCATCTCTGTCCAGAACACTCAGAAGGACTCCTTCAGTTATTTCTTTCAACTGACCAGTTTTTCATTTATGCGAGCAATGGGGTCCTGAATATCTGAATAAACACTAGACTTTTTTCATTGATGCGAGCAATGGGGTCCTGAATATCTGAATAAACACTAGACTTCAATAAGTTATAACTCTTTCTCCATTCTTTAGCCCTAGTCATCTTATCATAAGCTTCCAATTTGTCCATATCCTATAGCTCACCCATATTTCTAATCAAATCATCTTGTTCAAGTAGTACATGCTCATAGGAGCGTAATTTATGTGATTGCTTAGCTAAACACATGAAATCTTTAGGATCGAAACTAACCCTAGGTTCATCTTGTGTTAGGCCATAATAGGTCAACTTATTTTTGATGACATCGTATCCTTTAGTAGAAAAATCTATAAATTCTCCAAAGCATAGGTATCCAGGCATGAGGGATTGTTTCCCATGTGCTCCTAAATATGTAGAGCTTGCTTCAGCGAGCTGCCTCATAATCTCTAAGTATGAGATTATGTTTGGCTCGTTCTCGAGAGTAGCAAAGGGGCACCCTCAAATCCATACACTGATCTTTGTATAATCCTTGAGGGCATACCAGTCTCCCCAATTATGATTGACTAATTGTTGCTCACCCTATTCTTTAGGCCTGAGAAACTTTTGAATTTCTTGAGTTAATGTATGATTGCATGAACGACCCAAAAGTTGACACAAAGGCTTAAGAAAATACTCTTCAAAACATAGGTATTGAGACCATAAACACCTCTGATCCCATATAGCCGTCCATATTTGCACTTACTTGGAATTGAGGCACTAATCCTGAATCTTTGCTTGCTTCTTGCTCACCCTTTCTCTTACCTTCACCTTCAGTAACCTTCGAGATTGCTTACACTAATCGAATGTGTGTGAGATTGCCCTTTTAATTCCAGCCAGAGAGTTTTTAGAATCAGTTGCAAAATGGTCATTAATGCTTGAATTCAAAAGATTTGTTCAATATAACTTCGAATTGGTGCAACATTAATGCTAGGAGATCTCATAGATTATTACGTCACCACTTGAACCTTTTTCGGTATAGGTAGCAATTTCAGTGAAATCATTTTAGCTTCCACCACCATTCACAAGTATAATGAAAACCAGCTTTGTCAGTGTAACACTTACCAACTTCTTCGACGTCACTCACTTTGGTGTAAGTCCAGCTTTCGATGTAACAATCTCACCCCTTATTGATCTTTATAGTTATGTCGAAACAAGTGTTTCAACAAGATCAATGATAGGCTTTGCCAATAGGTATCCTAGCTTCCTTTTGTTATTGCCGGACCCACTAAGTTTTCGGCATAACATCTCATTTTGGTAAGATGTTTTTTAGCTTGACCGAATTTTGTTACTATACCGAAAATTAGTGATTTCATTATGGTGGATATTGAATTTCTCCAATACATTCTCTTCCATTTGGGACTCCCACGGTCATACCACAATCGACTTTGGTATAGCCTACGCTTCTTACTTTGACATCTTTCTTTTCGGTGTAGCACATGCTTTCTATAAGATGTTCTTGAGGTTAGCAGAACAACCATGTTACACTGACAATATGTTTTCAGTGAGACCTAAAGGAGGTTACACCGATAAAGAAACCTTTTTGGTGTAACTCAACTTTTTGGAGGAGATTATATTCACTTTGTCGATGTTGCTTGCGACTCCGAAATGGTGTCTTTATTGCTGAAATACACACTATGTCTTGTCGAAAAATGGCTTCTTTGCAAAGAATATCTTAATGTTCCCATTTGAAGCTATATGTTGAGCTCTACCCTTGTGGTAGCCCATTTACCCCACATATAGAAATCTTGCAATATCATGTCTGCTATTCATGTCCTTCATTAATGAACTTGTAACAATAATATCCTTACTTGATAGATAAATAAACCATTCTTCTCAAACCAGTATCCATAGATTTACAGAGTGGAGTGTCAATAAAGTAAAGAGTCTTTTCTCAAGTTAGTACAAAAAATATTGGTAGTAGGATGTACACAAGGTCTATGGAAATGAATCTTTGAGGATTTGGGGAAAACTAAATTTTGCAAAAAATTAAGGTTCCAACATTGGCTCTATCTGGGGATGTATGCCCCTTATGGGAATTGCAGGAATCTAGTTTTCTCTGGGTTAGGGGCTAAAAATATCAGTGTTAAAGGGAATGGTATATTACACGGGGATGAAGCCTAATCTATTGCACATGGATAGTGATCAAGACAAAAATCTCTTCAAGAATTATCCATGTGCTGGCAATTCCATATTTTGTAAAAAAATATGTATAGCTCCATGTTTTCTAGTGATGACAAAAGGACCAATCCACAACTCCTCAAACTTACCATGTTTCCCTTTGTCCTAAGCTCTGGCATTCCACATAAGTACTAATTCACCTTCCTATAATTTTCTATCCTTGGCTTTTTTATCAAACATATATTTTGCCTTTTGTTGTTCCTTAACATTTTGTTTTTGTGCTTCTAGTCTGATTTCATCCAGCTCTGCAAGTTGTTCCATTCTTTCTTCCATTGGTTCAGGGATATCCAAACCTTCCTCAATTATAAATTTGTGTACAAGCAATAGATTGTGCATGGGCATCCTTGCTTGTGTTCCATAAACTAATTCAAATGGAGACTTACTTGTAGCCTTCTTGATTGTGATCCTATCCATCCACAGTGCAAGCCTAAGTTTTGAATCCCAAGATCTTTTATTTTGTCCTAATATTTTCTTGATTATCTTCAGGATGTTTTTATTGTTGGAATCAGCCTATCCATTTGCTGGGGAATGATAAGGTGTTGACTACATAATGTTTATACCATAGCTACCATAGAATGAAGTGAACTCATTTGAATGAAAAATCATTCCGTTGTCCATAGTAATTCTAGCATGCACTCCAAATCTGGTTATTATACGATCTTCCATAAATTTTATTACCACCTTGCTTGTAGCCTGTTTGGTGGGGATTTCTTCAACCCACTTAGTGAAATAATCGGTGGCAACCAAGATCCAATGGTTTCCTTCACTTGACTTGTCTGATATTTCTCCTATGAAATCCATTCCTCATTGGCTGAAAGGTGCTTCTGTGTGCACTAGTCTCAAGGGTAGTGCTCCTTGGTATTTTAGTTTTCCTGAGAATTTTTGACAAGGTTCACATTTTCTCAAATAATTATATGCATCATTGAAAACACTAGGCCAGTAATACCCTGATCTAAGTATCTTGTGAGTTGTGGTCTTGGCAGAGAAATGTCCTCCACAAACACCAAAATGCATCTCCTCCAAAACCTTTTGGATTGGCATTCATCCAAACATAGTAGTAACAGCCCATCCCTATTTTTCCAATACAAAACTCCTTCAAGTATCACATATTTTGAAGCTTGTAGTTTCAGTGTCCTTTTCTGATTTTCATTCATTCCTTCTGGACATGTCATATGCTTAAAATAGTGTATCATGTTAGTGTACCATAGTGTTCTCTCAATGCTTAAAGTTGTGTCTTTTAGTTCCACATTGTTTACTCGTGCGGCTTCTAGATTTGATTATGCCATTAATCTAACTAGTCCCTGCCCCCTGACCAACTTAGTGATTTGGATATCTATGTTGAATTCATGGATTTGATTTATCCACCTGCATCTTCTTCCAGTTACTTATATTTGTCTAAAAATGTCTTTTACTGATGCGTTTGGGACATAGGTTATTACTTTTGCACCAACCAAATATGGCCTAAAAATTTTCATGGCTTTAATCAGAGCATATGCTTTCTTTTCATTGATATCGTATTTCAACTCAATAGTTTGGAGGGACTTCCTGAAGAAGGCTATGGGTTGTTCATACCCCTCATCATTTTTCTATAACATAACAACAACTATAGTGTTACAAGAAGCAAAAGAGAAAACCTAAAATGGTTTACTGAAGTCAGGTGATTTCAAAATAGGAGCTTCTTTGATGGCTCCCTTGATATCCACAAATGCATCTATTTCTTCAGATGTCCAGTCAATCAACACCCCCTTTTTCAACATTTTTGATATTGGTTTGACGATTTCAACAAAGTTTGAAAAGAACCTTGTAACGAAGTTGATTTTCCAAAGAATGATTGAATGGCCTTTGATGTTTTAGGGATTGTAATTTTGTCAATAGTTGGTACTCGGTCAAGGCCTATTCTTACTCCTTCCTTTTACACTATGTGTCCCAAAAGTTTACCTTCAATAACTGCAAACTGACACTTTTTAGGATTCAAGGATATTCCATACTCCAATGCTATTTTCTCAAGGTGTAAGCAATGGTCTTCCTCCTTTTTTGAGTATGTTGTGAGGTCATCTTGATATACTACCATGATAGCATCGATCAAATCTGCAAATGCCACATCCATGGCTTGTTGAAATGTAGCTCTTGCATTTGTCAATCCAAATGACATCCTAACATAGACATATGTGCCCCATGGAGTTGTGAAAGTAGTTTTATATTGTTCTAATTCTTTAACTTTAACTTGATTGTATCCTGAAAAACCATCCATCATGGATAGTAGCTCACACCCTGTGACTTGTTGTAGCAATGCAACCATGTTTGGCAATGGATAATTATCTTTGAGAGATGAAATATGCAAGTTCCTAAAGTCCACACAAAGTCTAATATCTCCATTTTTCTTCATTATTGGCACTAGGTTAGAGCCCCAAGAAGAATGTCTAATAGGATTTATTATTCCCCCATCTCTCAACTTCATGAGTTCTTCTTGCATCTTAGGTGCTAAGGTTGGGTTTATAGGCCTTTGCTTTTGTCTGAATGGTTTGGCATCCGATTTTAGTGGGATTTCATGTTGAAAAAGGTCCTCTCTATAGGCCTTCCGATCTTCATAGGACCATGCAAATACATGTCAGTATTTCCTTAATAAGGCTATTAACATATTTCTCACTTTGGGTAATATCTTCTTTCCAATGTATACCTTTTTGGGGGAATGCTCAATTCCCATATCTCACTCCTCCAAATTATCATTCTCTACTGTAATAGTCTTAACTGGGGCATCATTTCCATCAAAAACTCTTTCAAAGGTGACCAGTCCCTTAGGGATTTTATTTGTTTTCAGCTGCACTACTTCTTTCCCAAAGACCATATCCTTTCTATCAATGTTTTATACAAAAGCATTGAAATCTATTTCTTAGGCTTCATATTTATCAATGCATTGCAAGAATTTCACCAGATCATCATCATCTTCAAACACTTGCCAACTGTAGATGTTATTTGGGATGGTCAACCTGACCTTTACTTAAACTTCTAAAATGTTAGCCATAGTAACATCATCTTGCCTCAAAGCTATATTGGCAAGAAAGTCTTTTGTCATGTTTTTAGATATTTCTACCCAACTTATTGAGAAAGCATTGACTATCTCTATTCAATCCCAAACTGCATTCCTACATTGTTTAAGCCTCTTATTTCTTGATAAATACTTAGATCTTATTTATGAGACAATCAATTCAGAATCTCCAAAAATAGCTAGCATCTTTATCCCATGTTTGATTGCCAAATTTAATCCTATCAAAAGAGCTTCATATTCTGCAATATTATTTGTGCACTCAAAGGATAATAAGAAAGAATAACTAAATGTCTTTCCTTTAGGGGAGACAAAGATTACTCCAGCTCCATTTCCATCTTTACTACACGCCCCATCAAAGAACATTTTCCAAATACCTTCAGAATATTTATGTGTGTGACTTATAATTGGATCACTATTCTGCAATTCTGGTTTTGTTATTTGCACAGTAAAATTCCCCATTTCGGTATCACAAATTTCACCATAGGATCAACATTTGGATATTCAATGATATGGGGTGATCTTGGTTCCCTCTCATTTCACACTTTCTTTCCATTCATAGGCATTGTGGCATATTGATAGGTCCAACTAGATGCTTCCTCCCACAAGTCTTGTCCATTATCTTGAGAGCAACATCCCATAGCTAGGGGGTACATCAATGACTGTGATATCTATTTTGTAAGTGGCTTCTGGATATGAAGCTTTCCACATCTTTTCAGACTCCTACAACGGGGATTGATAGGTTTTCCATAGCATAGAAAGTGTCATAATGATCATCAACCTCCAACCCAAGCTCTTTCATGACTCCCAAAGGCATCACGTTTATCGTTGCTCCTGATTCAATCATGTAATTTCTCATTAGATTGTTATTTATCAATAGTGTCAAATACAAAGGATCAACCTAGGATGGGTCATCATGAAGAGTGGTTCCTAAATATATTTTAGGAGCTTTCTTATTTTGTCCCAAATCCACTGGTTTATCCTTCTTTTCATGTTTGGTCCTATTCAAACCAAAAGGAACTTCAGAAATGTCTTCATTTATGATAACACACTTGTGATGTCAAATGTGGTTATAGGTGGTGTAGTTGACTTAGGGGTTTCTATCTGTGGAGCATCTTTCTTTTGAGGCTCTTGAGTTTTTAGTGCATTTGAATTCTATTTAGTAATTGCTATTTTTGGCATCCCTTTATTTTTAAATTCCCTTGCATCAATATTTTCTAGATTCTTTTCCTTTATGAACATACTAGCCGACTTACCTTGATCTTGATTGATCATCCTATTCCTTAGGTTGTAATTACTTTTGGCCTGCTCTATGGTAGTAACAATGAGAGATTTAATTTCTTCTTCAGAGGGTCTTCTCAATGATACCATATCATTTCATCCCCAAGATTTTCTATCATTGTTATCACCATTGTTTGAAAATACCTCATGTTGATGTCATTTCTTATTTTGCCTTTTGTAGACAACATCATATTCACATCCATCATCATCAGATGACTCATATTCTCCCATTGCAGACAACATATTGATGCTTCGGCTATCATCATACTCTTCATTTTCATGGTACCCCTCTTCATCATACTACAAATTTTGAGGTACAATACATTGCAGTGGGGAGTGTGGTAGATTGCGGGCCATATACCATGGGGTTTCCTCCACAAAATGATTGTTTTGCTTCTTTAATGGGTCACGAGTTTCTTTCTTTTCATCAACAAGTCTACCATCTTTCCAGTTGGTTTTATTTGGCATATCATGTAGTCTTGGCTTGTCATTCCTCTAAAACTGGGGCCTATCATTTCTTGTGACTTTATGGGTAATGTCTTTCAGAGCACTTATGACCTTATCTATTTTATCTTCCTCCTTGACCTACTTATTTTGTGTTTTAGGATTGTATAATCGAGCACCATCCCTCCTATTTTTTTTACTTGAGTCTTTCCTATTGCTTTCGATAACAACTACAATTTTGAAAGATTCATTCAAATTTGGGGAGTTTCTTGTCCTTAGATCATATCCTATCTTAGGTTCAAAGGAATCAATATAAAACGATTGGCTCATGGAATCATTTGGTTTCAAGTGGGGAGGCAATTTATTGAGTAACTATGTGAATCTCATATTGAAACTAGATACTAATTCATTGTATCCCTTTTGGATATTTGCAATTTCATGTAAAGGAAACTTCGGGTCTATATGGATCCCATATTTCTCAATAAAAAGTGTTTTGAATTCATTCCAATTATGAATTTATGAATTCGTTAGGATTTTATACCAATCCCTGGCATCTTCTATGAGGGATTGCATGAATAACGTCATGAAGACATCCTCATCTTGCACATCAAAATCATCCAATGTGTTCTAAAAACTCCTGAGATGATCCTCCCCTGAAGCTTCTCCACTTCCTGAGAATTTTGGAATAGCCTTCCTTAGTTCATCACTGATGGGATTAGGGTATCCAAAAATCCTTATAAAATACATCTATATGTATCTATAAACATTCATTGGACCCCTTACAAACATGTTTTGTTGATGTTGATATTGATTTCCATATCGGTACTGATGCTGAGCCTGGTGATTTTGTCCCTGTAGACCTTGTTGGATTGATTATATTGTTGGGTCTATTAGTTAGCGTAGTTTGGTATTCCTTGTTGGTGCAATAAAGGATTATACATACCTTGGTTCAGACCTGTGTAATTGTATGGGGGAACTTGATATCCATAGGAGTTATAGCCATAATTGAATTGTCCCATATTCCTTTGGGTTGTAGAGGTTCTAGATGGGATAGAGGTATTAATAGAGCTTTGCGGAATGCTAGTATGCATGGTAGTGGTATGAATATTGCTAGTTGGTGGATTAGTGGTAGATGCATTTATGTGAGATGAAGGATGAGTAGTCGTGATAGTTTGCATGCTTGGCATAGTGCTAGTCATAGGCATACTTTGTTGAATATGAGTTGATGTATGGACATTAGTAACTGGAGGTGGATATAGTGGGACACTATTTTGAGGTGAAACTATGCTATTTGCAAGACTTTGAATTTGCTACACTAAGGCATATTATTGTGCTATCAACCTTAAACACTCCATATTTTCTTGGATCTTAGTTATTTGATCTTGTAGTTCATGTGTGGTTTCTTCACCTTGTATCCTTGGTGAGCTAACATTGTGCACCTAGGTAAAACGCATCTTCTAAACACCAGGTGATGATGAGAAACTAGGAGTGTTAGGTGTTTGATGTCTGCTTCCTGGACTTGAAGACCGACTTGGGATCTGATTAAAATTTCAAGGAGATATTTGATTGTAAGCCATTGTTGCATGTGTCAGAATCATCTCTTCATAATGATTTTAAATGTTTTCCTCAATCAACGTCATGCAATGCATATGTTTTTTATTGTACTGGTTGTTCCTATTTGTCAAAAACATATCTTGGTCCATGGATGAATCACTTGTAGTACTTGCTTTTGTAGGAGCCTTTTCTAAAATTTTTGCAATTTGTTTAATATTTTTGTTTTTCTTTTTATTCATTTGCCTATAATTTACTAGATGGATGGGATGTTCATGTTTTAATAACCTCATACCATACATATAAAAGTCAAATTTTTTTATTTTGTTTTCAATTAGACTTGCCAACCTTTTATGGGATTAATTTTTTTGTTTTGAGTTCTTCCCTCAACAAAGTCTGTGATGAGATCCTAATTGTTCCCCAACAGAGTCACCAATTTGTTGGAGCTCAAAATTGCAGATGGCCCAACCCTAAGAGGATGCCAAACTCTATTATCAAGTTAGACAGTCAATTTTGGCCAACTGTCAAAATGAACCTACAAGGTTGTCAATTCCCTACTTCTTTTGGTTCTGCTAGACCAAGGTGGGTATACCTTATTACCAAGCATCTTTTCCTTATGATACTTAAGCAGATTATAATTATAAAATTTGTCCTAAGATCAATCTCAAATTGGCATAGAGATTTGATATGACCTCAAAACCTATACTCCTACTTTCTACTTCTATGAAACTGAAAATGAAATTTTATTGACTGAAATTATGAGATTATAGGTATATGATTTGGACCAGTGCCTTCTTCACCTATTGGGTTCAAAGTGTTAGACAGTTTAACAAATACTGTCCACTGTTAATTTTTCCACATTTAGTGATTACACTTCACCATGACAATTACTATATATGCAATTTTAATCTTTCCTAGAAAGAGGCTTATATAGTAAAAAATCCAAGATACTTAATTTATCTTGTTCATTCCATGCAACAATGTGATAGTCTAAAAAATAATGAAACAACCACAGTATGCAAAAAAACTTAAACAACCTTTGATTCCTCAGCATCAAAATAACAATCTCGAATTGAAAAGCATCCACGATCTTTATCACAATAGGAAATAAAAGCAGACTAGTCTTTATTAATGGCAGAGATATAAAATTATATATTTTTTATCATGTCTTTGCATAAAATAAATGATCTTCCTTTTATAAGGAAGGATCAAACACATACAAAACATTATGTCTTTTGAAAATAAAACATAAGTTAGTTACATAATGTAACTAACCAAACAAGTCTTTTAAAGATTCAAGAGAAACAAATTAATAGCCCCTAAGTGATCTACATATTCCTGCTCTTTATAAGTAGTGATGTTTGAGACAAAATGTATCATAGCATATTATTTCCTATAGAGCCTATTCAATATAATCTTCATGCTATAAATAATATGGTCTTCATCGTTGATCTTGTCCAGCACTCATGAGTGTTCTTGTGACAACAAATCCTTTCGTTGTTCTCAGGGCATTGGTGTACCATCTTCATTATTCAGCAGTGAAGGGATACTTTATGTGTCTTCTATATCCAGTCAACTCATATCATCCTACAATTCTTCTTTGTACTCCATATGTTTTGACTATAACTTTCTGATGTCCTTGGGCAACTTGGAAGATTCACGATCTTGTGCGTTGTCGACTATCTCTTTCACTTTTTTTGTCAATCTAGCATGTTCCTACAATGCCCTAAAGGTTTCTGCATAAGTGTTCCAATAATCATTTGCATATCATCATTTCACTGAACCTATGGGTGACCAATCCCGCCATAATGCCATAGGTAGTTCTTTTCCTTTTCTCCTGCCTTTTCTTCAATGTCTTATGAAGCTTTCTGCTTTGTACCTCTAGTAATTTGTATCTTGAAGCGCTTTAGTTGTCTGTTGCTCCCGTTCATATGAGAATTCCTCCTTATCAGGGACTAATCTTAATTTCTCCTCAAGTTGATGAACCTGTTCTTCAGCTTTCTCATATTTTGCCTTATATGCATCCCTTTCTTTAACTACATGCTTGATCTGTGCTTTGGTAAAATTTGCCACATTGACATTCAAGTTTGTTGTTTCCAATGGATCTGTCTCACCAACCTTCTGGACCATAAGGTGACCAAATACTCTATTAGTCTCCACTAAGGTGGTCATTTTATTTCTTGGGAACAAGGCCATTGTAACAACACCTTTTTGTCCAGATCAAAACTAGAACCAGAGTAAATTTTATCAACATATTGCAGTGACATTTTCTTTTGAATGTCATGGATCTTCACAAAAATATCAAATAATACAACATAACTCATATCCCATCTAGGAACAATAAGTACACCAACATCCTACAGGAGTTGTCTCCCTTGACAGGGGTCATAGTGACAATTTCATTATCAACATCTTGTTGCAAATTTTCAATCAATTCACCCTCATTCTCCTGTGTGACCTCACCAACTTGTCATCTAAGCATTTTCCCCTTGTACTTATACAAGAATGTTTTGAACTTCTGAGAGTGAATAAATTCATCACCTAAAATGCACTTCTCACCAACAAGTTGTCTAACATCCTCTCTTTCTTCTATAGCCTCTGTGACAACCTCCTCTCTTCTTGGAACATGACATGAATCACACTCTCAGATGTCCTATGTATCACTTTATATTGAGGGGGTACACTATGGTGATGAACGCATAAGAGGTGTCACAACTTGTATACTTCTTCCTAGAGGCTTCCTCGCATCTCTTTCCAAAACACTCGGAGGGACTCCTTCAGTTATTTCATCCAAATGAGCAATTTTTTCAATGATTCGAGCAATGGGGTCCTGAATATCTAAATAAATAGTAGAATTCAATAAGTTGTGATTCTTTCTCCATTCTTTAGCCCTAGTCATCTTATCATAAGCTTCAAATTTTTCCATATCCTATAGCTCACCCAAATTTCTAATCAAATCATCTTGTTCAAGTGGTACATGATCATAAGAGCGTAATTTCTATAATTGCTTAGCTAAACACATAAATCCTTCAGGATTGAAACTAACCCTAGGTTCATCTTATGTTAGGCCATAATAGGCCCACTTATTTTTGATGAGATCATATCCTTTAGTAGAAAAAACTATAAATTCTCCAAAGCATAGGTATCCAGGCATGAGGGACTATTTCCCATGTGCTTCTAAATGTGTAGAGCTTACTTCAACGAGCTGCCTCATAATCTCTAAGTAAGCAATTTTTTTTGGTACCATTCTCAGGAGTAGCAGAGGGGCGCCCTCAAATCCATACACTATGATCTTTGTATAATCCTTGAGGGAATAACAATCTCCCCAATTATGATTTACTAATTGTCTCTCATCATATTCTTTAGGCCTGAGAAACTTTTGAATTTCCTGAGTTAATAACAATGATTGCACGAATGACCTAGAAGTTGATACAAAGGCTTAACAAAATACTCTTCAAACCACAGGTATTGAGACCATAAAACACATTTGATCCCATATAGTCGTCCATATTTCCACCTCATGCCTTGTTTATCATACTCATTGACTCTGAGATTGTCAGTCCATATACCCATTTCTCTCCCAACGTACAAGAGCATATGCATCCACACAGATTAATTTCGGAAATGAATTTCATCAGGATTACTTTTGATTCTTTCCAACCCATGGTTTATTTGGTTTACACATAATTGAAGGGTCGAGCATCGTGTGTTTGCACATCTACAGCCAATATCATAGGCACCACATCCATCAGAATATTGGCCTCAATCCCCATAATCAAACAAATTGAATAATATGTATACTTGAAATATTCTTCAAATAAATCTAAATCATATGGAGGCTCTTCATTTTTGTCAAACATCCTGAGATTGTTTCCATCTCTAGGCCTATGAGCCGGTAATATCCATCTCTATTATACGCCTTTAAGCCTAGAGTACTCATTTTTTAGGAGAGTGACATCAATTGGTTGATCTAGGGTTAAGTCCAGATCAAACACCCTGGACATTTAATCCCTTGTTATAGGTAATAGTGGTTTCCCAGCAATGTCAAATTTTACCTTAGTTTTGAGATCATAATTCTTAGCAAGAAGAATTAGCAAATCAACACTCACAAAGACATTGAGAACTACTAATTTTCCTACATTGTAGACCCATGGGTTGCATATGGGCTCCGCCTTGTTTCTTTTTCTATAATGATATAACACCAATTCGTACCCTCTCATTGGTGTCCATATGTCACCCAAATCTTCATATTTGTCTCCTAACACATCTACTTTCAACTGAGAAGACCTTTTAGATTTAGGGCCTGAATCTGGGAATTGGTCCATTAAGTCCTGGTTTAAATGTCTCCCTTCTCTTTTTTGTTTCTTCGAATTAGTCTCCCGAGGGATTTCTACTTCGGTAGCTTTTTCTTTTTGTTTTCTAGCTCTAGTTTCTTTTGATGAACCTTCCATTGTGACAGAGACAATGTTGACATTCTACGCTTAGATGAGAATAGTTGATCTTGTCATTGATGGCAACCAACTGGTAATATGGTTCATAGGTTACACCGGCAATAGACTTCGCATACCGGCACCGATAGCTACACAAAGTTCATTCAAACCGGCATCCAGTTTACACCGGCAATGAATCATACCGGCACCCAGGCCGACATAAGATAAAGTTTTGTTTATGCGAATTATATTATAATGTAATTAATTATTTGTTGCTGATATGATGTATTGTAAAGACTCATATATGTATGAGATCTTATAGGTCATTTTGTAAGTATCTAGATGGAATGTAATTAGGTAATGCAAGCGAAATACGAGAGCGAATATCTGTATATGCATTTTGATGTAATTATTTGATGAGTGAATAAGAGCAGAGCAGAGCAAAGAAAGGCTTATGGCAGAGGTATTTGACAGAGTTTAAACCAATATTGAATCCAACATTGCAGATGCTATTTGGAGCAGTACATTGTCATTGGATTTAATCATCAGATTTTGTAGTCAGTGTGACTCCTTTTTGTGATTGAGTAGTGAGCTCTAGACTGTTGGCCTTCTTGCATGTGCAGACCCCTATTGTATCAGTAATATTTATTCATATTGGCTAGTGAGTAAATATTGTGGGTCACAAATCCCACCGAGGTTTTTCCAATACCGAGTTTCCTCGCCAAAATATCTTATGTTATGGTGTGCATTGATGGTTATACTGGTATTTCTCTTTATTGCTTTATTGCTTGTTTACCGGTACATTAATTTGGGTTATAAAGTTGCAAACAGTTTAAATCTTTGGTTAACCGGTTAGACACTGATTCACCCCCCTCTCAGTGTCTTTAGGACTGATCAAATATCTAACAATTGGTATCAGAGCCTAGTCCTCCATTTGCAGAAGCCTAACAGCTTGAGGAAGATTCTAAAACCGATATCAATGGAAATTTTGAGACAATAGTTGGAAGGAGCTCTTGAAGATTTTGATGCAGAAAAATTGAAAAATATCAAACTGGAAGATGAACTCAGAACTGCTTGGGAATTTATCAAAGCACTTCAAGATAACCTAGTTATAGCAAAGAATAAGAGAAAAGAACTACATGTGCAATTGCAAAATCAAGATGATGAAGAAAAAGAAACTCTTAGAGATATTGCAGACAAATTGAGACAAGAGAACAGTAACATGAAGAATGAGATGCAAGATTTAACCATGAGACTATGCAAGGATATTGAAGATAGAAAGAGGAATGAGGGAGATTTGGGCATAAGACTTAATGAAAGATCTGATGAATCTCAAAGGCTTAGTTATGAAAATGATATGCTTAAAAATGATTTGATTCACATGCAACATGACAAAGAGGAACTTCTGAGACAAGTTAGCACTTTGGAAAGTGAGTTGGTCGCTGCAAATGAGTACAAAGACAAATTCAAGAAAAGTTCAAATTATCTTGATGATATGCTGAAAAGTCAGAAACCTGATGGAGAAACTATTGGACTTGGATTTGAACATGGAGAAAGTTCTAGGACTGCAAACAACCATGATAATAGCAAACCGGTAAGGCAACCTAATGCTTATAAATTTAATGGGAAATGTTTTAATTGCAACAAATTTGGTCATAGAGAAAATCAATGCAGATTTAGGAATGATCAGAATACAAACTTACCCACCAGTCAATGTTCCAAATGCAATAAAAATGGTAATAACTCACACAATTGTAGAATGAATGTGAAATTCTATGTTTGTGGTAGATTTGGACATTTATCTAAAATGTTGAACTCAAACCGGTCAAGGTTATGGAAAGGCTATTCAGAGAAATGATGTAACTTGTTATACATGTAACAAGATTGGGCATATTGAAATTTTTTGTAGAAGCAAGACTATACCGGCAAACAATAAAGGATCTAATAATAAAGGCAAAGAAAAGGTGACTGAAATCAAGCAAGAATTTTCAAAACAATGGATTAGGAAGAGAGATCAGAGAGGTGATGAATCTGTCATTGCACCAGTAGAACAGGGTAATCCTGCACCGCCAGGAGATTCTTCATCTAGCTATGGAATAATCCTTAGGGGTAAGGCAACAAATTGAAAATCATGCATTTACCCTCGGTTGATGGTAAGAAGTTATATTTCTTCTTTACTGACAGATATGTGGAGTGTTTCACTTCACTGACGAGCATTTATTGCGGTTGTAAGTCAAATTTTGGTTATAAAGGCATTGTAACCTCTCATTTCAATTCACCAAGCATCCAAGCATTCTAAGAGAGCAAAATCAAGCAAAGGCATTCTAAAGGCGAAGCAGTAAAGGTCTTTTCAGAGCATTCAAGGATTTCACAGACAAAAGGTATTTATCTTTCGCAATGGCATCTTCATCTTCTATTCCTGAATTCATAGCAAACCCTGCCATTGTAGAAAACATTAAGCGACCTAGACCCGTTTTTAAGATCATTCCTAAGATACCAAAACATGATGATTCTATTGGTGCATTTTCTAAAATCCCAAAGGGAGTCGTGTTTAGTGAAGATCCTAGGGCATACATACATTGCAACATAGAAAGTTTAGGGTCTGAAGATTTGATGAACATGTACATGAATGAAACTACTGACAAGGATGGGATAGTGAAACCGGAACATAAGGTAGTTGAGGATTTAGGTTTCATAAACATCCTCCATATGCCAGAATTCTCAGATGAAGTCGTTCGCTATGTCCTAAGCAGGGTTCATGGAGAATTTATGTGGTTGGACTAGGTATTCAAGATTACTAAGGAAGCTATCAAAGATGTTATTGGTTTACCCTCCACCGGCTCTAGACCTGACAAGAAGAATAAAATCCCTAACAAGGAATTTATGAGCTTAACCAGAGCTACATATGACAACCGATCACTTAGGGTTAATTGGAATCTATCTCAAGGTTATCTGAATCTGATTTCTCAATTATTTCAACATTCATAAACCGCTCTACCATAATTCTTCATTGAAGATATATTGTGCTTTCTTTTTGAGATTATTGCATCTTAGTTTAGTTTTTTCTATATTTAGTTTACTCATATTGCTTGAAACCATATTGCTTGAATCCATATTGCTTGAATCTTTCATCCATATTGCATCCATTTAGCTTAATCTCATACTCATATAGATTAAATCCTTCAACTTGGTGTAGTCTAGTCACTGATATTGCTTATACAAATTTGAGAGCAATCTTATACTCGCATCTTTTAGAAGGAAATTAGTCGATTTGTTATGGTTTTATTATTCATGCTTATATATGTCTAACCATACATGTAATGACTTAATTGAAGTGTTGTGTCTTGCAGCTTACAGACTTATTCCACTTTTTCACACACACATTTCTAGTGCCCACCGCAGGGCAGAAGACTACATTTTTCAGCCTCGGAGACTAACTTTTTTTTTTTTTTTTTTTTCAGATTTTTATTTTTTTTTTGAATTTTCGTTCGTACAGTTTCTGTGAATTGTCACACGAGTTTTCCCACAATGTTGGATGACAAACTGCAGTTATCATACGATCTTGTAGGAATTATCATATGAGTTGGTAAGAACTATCGTACAGATCTGTATTTCTGGGTTAAAAAGCATATTTCTTTTGTCAAGTTTTCTCATTCAATTTTTATCATACTGACGCTGACCCTGGCTTGTTATCTGTCTATCTAAGAAATTTTTACAACCTAATTAGTTTTTTGCAGAATGCTTGTCAAAGACTATGCTTGTCGTACAAAGACAATATGACTACTGATTCGTTGTCTTTGCAAGTTGCCTGAGGAGAATCAACCAAACATCGTGTATTGTTTAAATTCATTTTTAGGCACCTAAATTGCTATCTAGTTAAAGAACAAATCTATATTTCATGTTTTAAGAAAATTCTGAGAGGTAGCAGAGTATGCTCTTGTCTGTATAGACAATCAAAAATCCAGACCCTTGAAGCGTTTTCTTTAAGTTTGAGATTTGTATACCTTTAGTGGGTCTGCCCTCCCAAGGAGCTAATAACTTTATAGCCATTATGACCGGTGAGAGGGGAATGACCCAAGTGGGAACGACTAAACGCCAAGTACTCCAACCCACTATAAAACAAATGTGATTTGATGAAAATCAATTCAACGACAGTGCTCAGGAATAGCTCTCCTTTGTACCCTCGAGTATATTAAACCTTGGTTTTCAAGGCTAGGAGACCTCTTAATTGAGTTTATACCTCGACGTGCCAAACAAATCCCTTACTAGTTCTAATTAAAGATAGAAGCTACCTGGTTCACCTCCGAAAGGGGGGATAATCTTTGTGCAAGAGAGATAGTAACTCTCCCAAAATACTTGTCATTTCGTGCCCCCATTAGCATTTGGAATCGGCTAATACGACGTTGAGAATCCATTGCATGAGACTTAGCGGCCGTATTCTAATTAGCTATTGGGTGTGTACCTGAGTCTACAAGCAAAGGTTTTCTTCTCTCACTAATTTCTGGAGGGTTTGCATGATGTGATTGGAGTTATTATTCATATTACGTGTTTTCTGTATTTTCATCCCTCAAACTAAATTGGAATACCAAAATTGGAGAAAACAAGAAACAAACTCAGTGATCAAAAACTCTGTCCGTGTCAAAACTAGTCTATCCTAGTCGAAACTCTGTCCAAAACTAGTCTATCCTAGTCAAAACTTTGTCCATGTCACAAACTAGTCTATCTTAGCTGTCAAAAACTCAATCCACCTCAAAAATGGTCATCGCTAGTCAGCGATCAAAACTCAGTCCATCTCAAATTTGGTCATACTCAGTCATTGAAAACTCAGAATTTTGCCTTTGTCTAGTAAACAGTCCTATGAGGCTTCTGATTTGTCATCCTGCTTCATATCTGTGTCATATGAAATTACATCAATCCTAACAGTCTGTCATTTGAGCCTGTATTTTGTGTCATACGAGACCTGATTATATGTCATCCTATTTAGGGAACTGTCGTTTGAGCCTGCATCTTGTGTCGTACGATAAAACATTGCATTGATCAGTTTGTCATTTCAGACATACCCATCTATCGTACGGTCTTAGGCAGCAACTCGTACGAAACACTATTATCATCATCCTGAAGCTATTATAAAGTCGTCTAGTCCTGTAAAACCTGTCGTACAAATATCTGATTTTGTCAATCCAGAACAGTCAAACTTGCCTAAAATAGTCTACAGCGAGCCTAAAACTGGTTATCATCACCTTGAGCATAAACAAATCAAAACAGTGTACCTCTGCCATTTATGTTGCACAATTTTGTCAATCATCTTTCAGCTAGTCCAATCAACCATTTATCAAACTTAAGTCACTTAGATAATGTCTTACATAGGATAGATCATTCCTGAAACCAAATTGAGTCTTAGTCACTTCTCTCGAATCAACTTAGATAAACATCTTACACAGGATAGATCTTTCCAGAAACCAGACTAAATCTTAGTTGCTTCTCTCAATCAATACGTTAACCGAATAACTAGCTTTAAACTTGATCTTGAGTTCTACATCACAAACAACTTTAGGTCACACCAATCAATAAAAATGCCTATTCAAACCAGAAGTTCTTGTAACAAGGCTGCCAAAGGCAAAGGGGAATCCTTTTCATATCAAAATAATCCATTTTACGTAAAGGATCCTCTCACTGATAAACCTTCAACATCCAATGTCCCAGTTTATGATCAGTCCTTGTCTCCCACTATATCTGGAACAAGACAAGAAAGACAAGCTGCTAAACATAAAACTTATGACGATATCAGTATCCATGATATCAATAGTGATTCCTTATCAAGTGAATTTGAAGCCTCTGATCCTCCAGAAATCGCATAAATAGCAAACGAATAAATATTTCCAAAAAATGATGAAGGTTATCATGGCTAGAGAAAAAGAAGACTATTTCTTAGAGCTAGCAAAACAAGGAGCTAAACTTCCTACTGGTTATGATGTTGAGACTCTCATCACTAAAGAGGAAGAGACACCCTTAGCAATGGTAAACAAACAGTTACAAGCCTTACGGACTGAGATCACAGAACTGAAAAACAAGGATAAATCACCAAAACAATATTCTCTGGATACAATATGCCCGTTCCATTTGACAAAAACATTTACATGCCTCCATTTCCTTCACGAGTGGAGATCCCAAAATTTGAAAAATATGATGGTAACTCAGATCCCCAAGACCATATCAGAGAATTTTGTGCTTTATGTATGGAGTTCATGCACGACCAAACGTATCTCATGCACCTTTTCTCGAGAAGTTTAGGGGGACAAGCTATGGAATGGTTCTCAAGCCTACCTATGGGAATAAATTTTTTTGAGGAATTAATCCAACTATTTCTACAACAATACTCCTATAACATTCATCACTCGGTCACTATGATAGATCTTTGCAATACCAAACAGAAAACAGGAGAGCCCTTTCTCACTTTTCTCCAACGATGGAGAAAGTTGTTCTCTAGATATTCACGACATATCCCAGATTCTGAGAAGATGGATATCTTTGTCAACAACTTAATCCCTGAATTGAAGTATAGTATCCAAATGCAAGTGCACCCTTTATTTAACAAAATGGTAGATAATGCCCTCGAGATGGAAGATGTACTTATAAAGAAAGGGGATATCTCACCTTGGAAAGAAACACAACCAGGATCTAGCTCTAAAGAAAAGAACAAGTATTGGAAATATGGCAAGGACAACAACAAGAACGTTGTTAATGATGGAGTGGTAGACACCGTTAAGGCAAAAACAAAATCCATGATATTTAACTTGGCTAGTGGCATGCAAGCACTCAAAGCAGCTAAAAATGCAACAGAAAATCCTCCGAAGAAAGTAAAAGAGTGGTTCAAAAGGAAACATTGGCTTTCGAAACCTAAACGTGACTTCACTCCTCTGGAAGAATCACATGAATCCGCTTTCAAATCTTTATTGGCAAATGATCTGATAACCTTACCAGACAATTCTAGGCCATATGATCCAGAAGTTAAACCAAAATGGTGGAGAGAAAATGGATATTGCGACTATCATCGAAATAATGGTCATAACACAAACAACTGCATGAAGCTCAAGCATGAGATTCAAGATCTCATAGATGCTGGTAAAATTGTTGTCGGGAATCACCTGACAAATGCTGATCACAAAGCATTTAAAGATCCTTTACCTATTTACGAACAAGGTGATTCCTCAAAAACAAAAGGAGGTGCCAAAGTAAATTACACTTATACCAGCAATGACAACATCATCAACATGATTGAGTCTTCCCAACCTGAATATTGCAATGTGATTATAATCAAATACAAAAAACATGAATCACGACATGCAAATGCTATGACCCATTCTCAAAAGAAAGTAACTCTCCAAGGAGCTAGTTCTTCAACTTCGGCTCAAACACCATCAAACCTACCAACCTCGTCAAACAAACAAAAATAATCATTTGATAAATTTAAACAACTAACTTCATCATCATCCTCTAGATATAGCATTGTTGACCAATTGAAGAGGACAAATGCTCAATCTCCATCTTTGAATTGCTTAAAATCTCTTCTGCTCATAAAGAGATCCTGGACAAAGTGTTGCTCACCACTAATGTTCCAAAAGATTTAGATATTGATCGGTTTTAATCTATGGTGGGTCATCTGACTTCACCTCACTATCTGACCTTCTCTGAAGAAGATGACAACTCACTAAATCATCCACATAACTAGCCATTGCATATTGAAGCCATGATCCATAAACATAGAGTTAAATGTGGTTTGATAGTTGGAGGCGCGGGGTTGAATATTTGTACTTATAGTCTGCTTACACAGCTAGGATTTTCTGAAAAATGTCATTGATCTGACCAAGAAAATAACAATTAAAGCCTATGATGAAGAAGAAAGGGCCTCTAAAGGTCTGGTATTATTACCAATCAAGGTGGGACCTATAGAAAGAGATGTCATTTTCCAGGTACTTGATCTTCCTCTGTCATACAATATCTTACTAGGCAGGTCATGGATTCATGAAATGAAGGCAGTTCCATCTACATACCATCAATGCTTAAAATTTCCTTATAACGGAGTTGAAGTCAGTATCCCTGCTGATACAAATCTCCCCTATAATGCATTGAAAAAAGGTGTTGATACCTTTGTGCCTCATAATAGGGCAACCTTTACAAATGAAAGTCCAGAAGCTCTAATGAAGGACTTAGAAAATAAATTGAAGATTACAAATACTGGCATGGATAGATACAAGATAGAACCAGTACTTTCATTAGTCTCTCTTCCTCCATCACCGAAACAGTTGGGAAAACCATCAGAGGCTATGAGAACACAGACTTTAACTTTGAATATCATATATGATGGTCTTTTTGTACAGTCTTCTACTTCCCTGACAGATGAAATAGAAGAGGATGATGTTCTTAAGTGGCTTTTCAAGGAAGATAGTCAAAACGAGGAAGTACAACATTGTGAGATTTCCCCAACCCAATATGGTCCCAGCTACAAAATGATCCAACGCATGGGATATTCAGGTACTAGTCCCCTGGGCAAACATCAAGAGGGTATTATTGAACTGATTCAGCTACAAACAAAATCTACAAATGATAAGGCTGGACTGGGATACAATCCAAAAAAGACATCAGATCAAAAACATGCTTCTAAGTCTAAGTGGAAGAAAAGGATATTGCCTTCAACATCACAGGAAGTCGATGCTCAACAAACTCAAGAAGAGTGTGGAAAAGAACAAGAGGAACTACCAATCAAGAGAGAAGAAATAGTCAGTACTCAAGTTTTGATGGTGTCAGCTACAACAATGCAAGGAGTTGAAGTTCCAGAAGATATGAGAGATGAAGTAGAAAGAATCAGAGAATTGTTTGCACCCCTGAAAGTTCCAGTCACATACACTGGTAGGTAACAAGTAGTAGATTCAGAGACTAACTCAAATGAGTATGAATGGGGTCCAGACCACCTCTCCGATACATCCATTAAAGAAACTCCAAAAGAGTCCAGTGATATCACAGATGACACTCAAGAGCTGATGCGCTTAAAGCTAGAAAAGGAGATACAAGAAATCAGATTAAAAAGACAACAAGACTATGAACAAGGGCTGAAAGAAGGAATAATACCAAAAAAAAATCATCTATTATATATCCCTACAATAAGACAGAACAAATCAGGTATGGGACTACACAAGAAGAATTGGAAGCTACAGAAGCAGAACCAGTCATTAGTCCAGATGAAGTTGAATGGAGTAGATGATAGGCAGTCATAGAACCATCAAGGTTATGTCAATAGGTATGTCAGATACAAATGATAAATGAGCCAAAAATTTTAGGAACTTGTAGCATTAAAGATGTAGGTATTGATACCATACATACATTCACTCAATCACTTGAAGAAGACTCGGAAACTTCATTTGATGACTCTGACAACAGTCTTATTTATGACAATATCTACTCAGCATCAACCTCTAAATCATCTAATGTAAATGATGAGAATCTGTCTACTAATCTTGTTACTATCGAACCACGTTATGTAGTCTAGTCTGGCGTAGAAAATAGTGCTACAAGTAGGTCTATTGGATTAGGTCAACTAAATATTAATGTGCACTTTAATAATCATGTTTTGACTCTTCCTGATCTTGAGACATTTATGCAAGGTAGTCTTCTAGAACTCAACTTTTTGATTTGCAGTTGTGATGACAATACCGTGAACTTCCTCAAACCTGTCCACACTCTATCCTTGGTACATCCTGAATTAATTGACTGTAGTCTACAAGACCAACCCATTAATGTACCTACTTTTTCCAATGACTACACGCTAGCCTATTACCTCAATGCAGTTGAACCCATGTACTCTTCCACCAGCGAACAGAGTGAGAACATGACTGAAATAGATATCAAGTATCTTAGTCGCAAAAATTAGAAAAATAAAAATAAAAGATCCGATGGTGAAAACCACATTGTGGTGGTGTCAGAATCTAAAAAAGAGAAAATAAAGGACATGCCTAAGGGTGAAAACCTCTCTGAGGCACTTGAAGGTGAGATACTTGATATACTGCCAAGTCATTTGTAGGAGAGGTCTTCTATATTGATCGAGCCAACTCAGCTAGTGAACATTGGGAGTCAAGAAACACCACACATCATTCATGTAGCTCAATCATTATCAACAGAAGAATTGAAAGATTTCACTCATCTCTTTTCAGAAAAGAAGATCAATTTTGCATGGACGTACTCTGATATGCTAGGCTTGGATTTTGATCTTATCATGCACCATCTTTCTATCACACCAAGAGTTAAACCAGTCAAGCAAAAACTCCATAAGATGCACCCTCACGTGGCACTACTAGTCAAGGCTGAGCTAGAAAAACTGTTAAAATTTGGATTTATCAGAGCTATAGACTATGCGGAATGAATTTCAAACATAGTACTTGTGTCAAAGGCAGACAAATCTATTAGGGTTTGCACAAACTTCAGAGATCACAACAAAGCTTGTCTAAAGGATGACTTTCCATTGCCAAACATTGATATGATAGTCGATATGACTGCTGGGTGTGAGATGTACTCACTAATGGACAGATTCTCTAGCTATAATCAGATCAAAATAACTCCTAGGGATCAAGAAAAGACAGCTTTCACCTGTGCATGGGGAACCTTTTGTTGGAATATCATGCCATTTGGGCTAAATAATGCAGGAGCAACTTACCAAAGAGCAGTAATTACTATCTTTCATGATATGATGCATAAGAATATGGAAGATTATGTTGATGACACTTTAGTAAATACTATGAAGAGATCCATGCATATTCAAGAGCTAGGCCCTATACTAGATAGAATGGAAAAATTCAAACTCCGGCTAAATCCAAAAAAGTGTGCATTCGGAGTGACATTTGGTAAACTACTTGGCTACATCATTTCAAGAAGGGAATCGAGGTTGGTCTTGAGAAGGTCCAAGCTATAATAGAAATGCCGCCTCCAAAGAACATAGGTCAAATGAGAAGTTTACAGGGATGTTTATAATCAATCAGACGCTTTATTTCTCAGCTAGCAGACAAAGCTCAACCTTTCACAAAAGTATTGAGGAAAGGAGTAATATACAATTGGGATCAGGAATGTGAACAACACCTTCAACAAATCAAAGAGTACCTATCCAATCCACCAATATTGATGCCACCAATTCAGGGTAAACCATTGATCTTATACATATCAGCCATTGATTCATCATTGGGGGAACTTCTAGCGCAACAGGATGAAAATAAAAAAAGAGAGAGCTATATATTACATCAACAGAACATTGGTGTCTTATGAAATGAGCTACACTATAATAGAAAAAGAATGTTTGGCATTAGTCTTTGCATCACAAAAATTGAGACACTACATGTTAGCGCATTCCATCAAGCTAGTAGCTAATATTCATCCGCTCAAATATCTTCTCAACAAAGCAACACTTACTGGAAGATTGACAAAATGGGTCATGGTCCTTATAGAGTTTGATATCAAATATGTAGATTGCAAAGCCATCAAATGACATGTGATTGTAGATCAACTTGTTGAAGCTCCACTTGAAGACAATCAACCGCTGCATATAGAGTTTCCAGATGAATCAATAATGCACCTTACTCAACAATCATGGAAGATTTTCTTTGATGGGTCTTTCACTCAAAATGGTTTCGGTGCTGGAATACTTTTTATTAATCCTCAAAAGTATTCAATCCCGAAGGCTTATAAGATTATTTTCCCTTGTACAAACAACATTGCAGAGTATGAAGGTTTATTAAATGGGATCAAGCTGGCTATCGAATGGAAGGTTTTGGAATTACACATCTATAGAGATTCTCAGCTAATCATCAATCAAATCAATGATACATATCAGACTCGAGATGAGAAATTGATGCCATATAAGAGAATGGTGGATGATCTCAAGAAATATTTTACTTTTATATCATTTTAGCAAATTCCCAGATCCACAAATAGAACAGCAAATGCTATGGCCACCTTGGCATCTATACCAGAATTACAAGAGTCTAATTTTTGCTTTGAATTCCTGGTGGAAGAGTTACATTACCCTGCCTATGATTCTCCTGAGTCCTAGATGGTCTGTTCTATTATTGGACATGACTCATCTCGCTACAGCCATATTTACTCTTATCTATGAGACCAAATTGTCCTAGAAAATCTTACCCGTAATGAGAAAAGGAACCTAAACCGAAATGCTTCACGGTACGTCATCATTGCTAACGATCTATTTAGGCAAGGTTTGGACAGTACACTTCTTAGGTGTCTAGAAATTGAAGAGTCCCAATGTGCATTATCGGAAGTCCATGAAGGTATTTGTGGATCTCATTCGAATGGTCTTAGTTTAGCTCGGAAATTACTAAGGGCTAGCTACTACTAGCCAGACATGGAGAAGGACACTATAAAGTTTTCTAAAACTTGTGAGAAGTGCCAGCTACAAGGAAATATCATACATGCTCTAGCAAGGGATCACATACCCTTCATCACACATTGGCCTTTTCAACAATGGGCTTTTGATCTCATTGGTTAAATATATCCTGCATCATCCAACGGACAAAAGTTTATCATAACTGCCAATAAGTACTTCACTAAGTGGGTAGAAGCGGTTCCGCTCATCAAAGCAACCGGTAAACAAGTAGCTCTGTTCATCCAAAACCATATCATTTGCAGGTATGGGATACCTTCATCCATCGTGACTGACAATGGAGGATAATTCAAGAATAAAGATCTAGATGAGCTCTATGATAAATTCAAAATCAAACAACATTGGTCATCCATATATTACCCTCAAGGTAATGGACAAGCTGAGGCATCTAACAAAAACTTGCTGACTATCTTACACAAAATAGTGAACAAATCTGGGAGGGATTAGCATTTGCAGCTCAATCCTACATTATGGGCTTACAGAACAAGTATTAGAACACCTACTGGGGCTACACCTTTTTCTTTGGTGTATGGGTCTGAAGCAGTATTACCCATTGAAGTGGAAATACCATCTCTGAGAGTTTCTTTGCAAGGTCTTGTTACTGATGAAGACTATAGAATATCTATATTGCAAGAACTCGAATTGTTGGATGAACGTCGACAAGTGGCATTTGATCATCTAAGAGTGTATCAAAAGAGAATGTCCAGAGGATATAACAAGAAGGTTCGATAACGAGAATTTCAGGTTGGTGACCTAGTTCTAAGAGAAAATCCTAAAAATCAACAGTTTCGAGACAATAAAGGGAAGTTTGAACCCAACTAGCTGGGTCCCTACATCGTCACTGTAGTCTTTGGCTCTAGTGCCTATCAGCTCTCAACATCAAAAGGAGAACAACTCCATGAACCGATTAACACTATCCATTTGAAGAAATTCTTTACTTAGCATTCTCTGCTCCAGCAACATCTCATAAATTGATCGACGCAAGTACAATGAAGTCAAATCAAGATCTCGTATATAATGATAAAGTCTCAGGGTACAAAATAATATCAACTAACATATACAATCTCCCATCGGAGCAAGAATTGTAAGGACTACAAAAAATGGGTGTGTCTACAAAAGAATCTAAGAGCTACACAAAAAAGATCTGCCTCTCCCTCATCACTAGGTGGTGGAGGAGGTGGAACCTGCTAACCCGGATCCTAACCAGGTGCTCAATCTCCCTCAAATCGAGCCATATAATGCGAGTAGGGTACATCCTGTTGCGCTATTGGAACCTCTACGCTATACGCTGCAACATAGTAGGTTGCTTGACTCGTCTGATGGAGTACCTCCTACCGCAAAGCATCTCACTCTGCCCTCATCTCTACTAGTTGTCGGTCTCACTCCGCTAGCTGAGTTTATGCCACTGTCAACTGTGACTGCATACCCATCAAACATCCTCTCATCGACCGCGTTGCATCTGCTCCCTGCTCCCTCGTAGGCTCTCCGCCTCCATCGTCGCCTCCATCTCCAGCTCCACCTTGCTCATATCTCCTTTATCTCACATGTTTAGGAGCTACTCTCTCCTCCTCTCCTCCACCCTCCATCACCCTAGCTCCACCCAGTCTCACGCCAACAGCCCCTAGGGATCCACCCTCTCCTCTCTACTACTGCCTACCACCAGCTAGAACCCTGCTGCTGCTAGTGCCAGGATCGCCACCTGTCTGCCTCGGAGCCTCAGCTCTCTATCCCTGCTTGTGTCCCTATCCCTATCCCTACATGGGGCATCATCCTCAACCTCCTCTATACGAGGTTCCTGCTCTGCTGGATCAGTAAATCTCGGGAAAGGGTGCTGCTGAAACCAATCCCTGTACTGGGGCAATACCCCCGCATCTGCAATATCCTCTAAATAATCCCATCTCAGCTGTTGTAACCCAGTCAACCCCTACATGCCTATGGTGTATGATAGCCTCGGTGCCTATCCCTGCCTCTCCTCATCTACATAACACACGTATGTAGTAAACTCCTACGAGATCCCCTGAGGTCTACCATATTGCCTCATCACTCGAGTAACAACAAATCGCTTGACCACTGACACTGATCTTCCTATGAGAGGTTGGGTCATGAATAGGTCCCTACGAACAACTCTCCAATTATCCCAAGGCTCCAGACCCCTGTACGGTCTCCATATTGCGACTATTAAGTCATCCAGCTGCTGTCTCCAATAATTTGTCTTGCCCAAATGGGGCTGAGTAATGTATCCAGAGTATCTGTAAACAATCGGTTGTTGTGGATCTCTAGCATCATCCACAATTGGTCTGCAAACTGGGAGGTTCTCCCATGCCCATATATGTAATATCAACACTCCTGCAGCCATACTCTTCCCCTCCCGGTAGACAATCTCATGCATCTCACGATACATGTGTGCTAGAATACAAGAACCCCATCGTAATCTCTGGGGGTGCTCCACAAGCCTCTCTAACATCCTGCCCCAATCGCATAAGAAACCCTGTTGTCCCCTATCTGGCATAAGGAAACAATCGATGAACCCTTCTAAGATGCATGCCAGTGGAAACTGCTTGCTGTACCTGGCCATCATGTCATCCCAACTGATAGATCATGTCAAAATGTGTGCGTCATGGAATACCTGCCTCAAAGCTAATAGGCCAGGACGTTGTGCTGAATCATAATCTACCTTATCCCCAGCAAATGAAATCCAAAGAATCCTATATACATCCTCGGGAGTGATAGTCATCTCCCCAACTGGAAATGAAATGTGTTATGCTCATAATGGAATCTCTCTACAAGCGCAGTGAGCATCCCATGATTCACACAGATATCTGGCATCTATAAAAGGTGGGTCAATTCGCACAAATCATTATGTGCTCTGTCTATATTTGATAACTCACGCACTAATGTCATGGTCGGTGGATAGACACATCTGAAAAGAACGTGAGGTATTTGAACCTGCAAGAATCAAACAACAGATCATCAAACAACATTTCAAATCATGCTATAAGAGAAGTAAAACATCACGTAAATCCAACAAAGTCAATTGTAAATTCAAATTTTTAAGTTTGCACCCTCAAAAATGCTCATTGTTTCTTAAACGACATAACACAATAGAGACAGTAACTCGTACGAGCTAGGATTGGGCATAGGACGACAAAATAGTCTGATATGACACAAGACTAGTTGCAGGACGACAAAATGGGCTTTTATGATAGACCTCGTACGACACAAGGGTGTATGTGGGATGACAAAACTAATGACCTTAAATGATAAAAGAAATAAAATCAGTTTGTCGTATGAGACAGGATCCTGCCTTGCACGACAAAACGACATGACCTGACTTTTGAAAGGTGAAAAAATGAAAAAACAACAAAAAAATTCAAAAATGAAATGATTAAAAGGCTTAAGATTGATCACTTACTACTGGCTCATAGTTCTGAGGTCGATTATGTCATCTCTGCACTCGAATCGATGCTCTTGAGTGTGAACCGTGCCATTTTTCTTCACATAAGGCTTTTTGAATTTTCAAACTTGAAGGGTTAAAATGAATTGAAAATGACACTTCCACCCCTTATATAGACAAAACCTCATTTTTCAACTTGCTCCGATGGACATGAAAATTGTACCCTTAGCTAATTTGCCCGTCGTGATTCCATTTTCGGGATCGAAATCGAAATCTGAGATTATTTTGCTAGTCAATTTAACAAAATTTGGACCACTTAGTAGTTTTCTTCAAAAGCTCATTCTTTCTCCAATTTGTGCTCAATTTCACATGAATCAACACTAAATTTTCAAATATTCCTTTGAATCATTTGTGCTCAAATCATTATCATCACCAACAATTGCCTGAAATCGTGTACCCTTGCTATCTTTCGATTTCGCTCCCGAGGGGGCATACTAATGACCTCATATCTTCAAAGTCGAGAAAATTTTCAAATCTTCATCCAAAGTCAAGCAAAAATATTTTTCAACTAAAGAAAATCAAATTCTTATTGCTAAGGGGCATCTCAGCTTCATCGCTTCATATCAAGTTGAGATCTCTCGATCATCTGAGTCGAATCAATCGCTAGGGGCATATCAGTTTCATCGCTTCAAATCAAGCTGATATTTGTCTTCATCTGAATCAGTCTCATAAAGCTAATCAGTTTCATCCCTTTTCATCAAGCTGATTATTCATTTAAACTCAATCAAAAGTTTAAAGAGTATCTTTGATCACACGCTCAATCTAAGCAGGTGTTCAGTTTCATCACATCAAATCAAGCTGGACAGTTTATCTTTGCTCATCGTGTCTTGATCCATCAAATTCAAGATCGATTTTATCTTCATTCACTGCGTCTAGTTCAATCAAGTTCTAGATCAGTAAGATCCACTTCTTGATCAATCAAGTTCAAGTTCGGTATCTTCGCTCTCTATCGTTCCTAGTTCAATCAAGTTCGGGATCAGTTTCGCTTTAATCAACTCTATTCAGCTTCATCGCTTCTGATGCTCTGCAAAATGTACAATGTTAGACTAAAGCTTGTGGTCGTATAACACGCAAAATCAACAAAAACAAAGATCAAAGGTTAGTGTTATTCAACCAAAAACTAATCTAAGCAGACATATCAAAAGAGAAACTAAAAACATGCTAAAGTATTTAACCAGGGAAACAAATATCGCAAGACATCTCCAAATACCTTCTAACATGCTCTTAGCTCCTTCTCCTTCGTTCCTCTCCTCTCCAAGTTCCAAATTAGTGTAGTTCTCAATAGCTTATTGCATTATGGATGCTTATGGAGGTTCAAGATTGTAGATGATTAACTATGCTATGCAAGTGTAAAACAAACTAATTAAACATGGTATGAAAATGAACTAAGATTTGTTTTAGTCCAAAATGACAATATATGTGATTTTATACTAAATGCTCTCTCTAAAATACACTATAGATTAAATGCATACAAGTTTTCAGGATCTAGATATTGAAGAAATGAGTTCTATTTATAAGTAAAATGGAGCAATGGATGGTTGAGATTGAGTAATCTCAACAAGGGTCAGGATTGAATGATATCAAATCCATGTGAAGGCTTTCAACCCAATCTCAGGATGATAAGTGTCAATATGAGATAGGTCGAGAGAAGAGGGAATAAACATTAAATGTTTAACATGACCTGAGAGTTAACTTGGGAGTTAAGGTCAAGGTTGGGTTGAGTGAATAAATTCTTTATTTAAAGAATAAAGCTTTTATCCAATGGATAAACTCTTGTGCAAAGGTAAAAGGGATAACCATGGTCAAAACAATAAATGCTTGAGGAGACACATGAGTCACATGAGGGTTGAGTTAGGGGTTAACCATAAATGGTCATGTAAGAGCCATAAGTGGTTTAGAAGACTTTTAGAGGTTAAATTGTTGAACACACAAAGCATTAAATGCTTTTCAAAGACTTTGAAGTCTTTGAGAAGTGACTTCGAGTTGCTTAGAAATGTGACAATAATTAGGGGATGGATTAGGCTAATTAGGAAGGGTTTAGAAGAATCTAGAAGGGGGTTAGGATTGCAAGTGGGTTTGGTGGGTGAGGGAAAATAGGATTTTAATTGAAATAAAATTAATTTATTTCAATTTGTGGTTGCAACTTGCATTTGTAGGAAAATGCAAGTGGGGGGGGCGGAGGAGGGGGGTGGAATAAATGATTTAAATAAATGTTTTATTTAATTTATTTAAAAGAGGGAAAAGGGGTTAAATTGAATAAATAGAATTTATTCATTTAATTGATTGTGAATTTAGTTTAATGAATTAATTAAAATAAATTGAATAATTTATTTAATTGATAGGAGAATGTTTGAAGATGAATTAATTAAATATTGATTTAATTAACTGATGGGCTAGTGGATTTTTAATCAAATAAACACTAAATATTCATTTATTATAAATGGACAGATTTATGTGACTACATTTGCCCCTCTTTGAGATGGTGCGGTTTATCGTGTCGTTTCAAAGAAAGAAAAAATAGGTGTGAAGAAATGTCCCATAAAATGTTAACTTAATAGGTGGTATGCCCCCTCGAGAGATGGACCGAATTTTTTTGAAAAATCGGGCGATCTCTCAAAAAAGAATGAAAATTGGCAGGGTGGTAGAAGAGAAGATTTTAGCAATACTGGTGAAAAATAGAAAAAATCGGAGATAAAATGAAAAAATGGGAGGCTCGGGAAGTTCACAGGGACCACAGCGGTGAGCAGAGGAAAATTAGGGTTACAACGAAGGGTTTATATGGGGAGAAAGGGGTGAAAACAAGCTCATTTGCATTCGCATCCATAGTGAAATCTTAGCTCTGGTTTTGACCTTTTGGAGGAGCAAGCAGCGGTCAAGATGTCGGTTCCCATAGTAGAGCACCAATTAGAGCGAGTCCGTCGATTCTAGCGGCCAGACGACTACAGACCAACGATATGTGAATTAGAATTTTTTATTTTTGTGCATTTTTTATATGTGTTTAGGTAGGTCCAAGTTGAGTGAAGACAATAGCGCTAAAACTATGTTTTGGTGCTGTTGTTAACTTAATTTGCGCTATTGTGTCGCTATGGCACTATTGCATAGTGGTTTTAGCGCTTTTATCAAGGTTAGCGCTATTGCATAGTTGTTTTCGCACTTCTGTTTTGTTAGCGCTATGGGGTGGTTGATTGAGCACTGTTGTGGTGAGATAGCGTTATTGTGTAGTTAATATAGCACTATTATTATTTGAGCGTTATTGTCTATTTGATTGAGCGCTTTTGTTAGGAGATTAGCGTTGTTGTGTGCAAGATAGCGTTTTTGTGTAGTTAAATAGATGTCCCAGTTTGTTTGAACAAAAATCTCTTGATGCCAATGATGGATGGATGGAGAGATGAGGTGAGAGTTGTTTTGAACCATAGCTACCCTGATGAGACTTAGGTCATTAGGATAAATGTCTGTTGAAGTCTAAGTGTGTCATGATTGCTTACCTATTGAGACCCAAAGATACTTGATCAAAGTATCTGTTGATAGTCTAGGTTTAAACTTAAGAAAGTTTGAAACAAAACAACTGATGATGATGGTTGATGCATTTGTGTAGGAGGATCTTCGCGTCTTACAGTTGCGCAAGAGGCATCCCGCCACACAGGTGTTGCGCGATCGGTTGACAGAGGCTGAGGTGGATTGCATTGCAGCGACAGACCTATACAATGTGATGTATATGCCCATGATTCAAATGAATCACGGTTTGATTACAGCATTGGCAGAGCGGTGGCATAGTGAGACATGCTCGTTTCACTTAACGCAGAGAGAGATGACAGTTACACTGGAGGATGTATGGCGCATCCTACACATTCCCATCCGAGGAGAGCTGGTGAGCTATGATCGAGCATGGGGGACCCTAGCAATGCAGAGATTTTTTGAGGAGGATGTCTATATTGATGATGGATCGATATCCTGGGAGGACATAGCCGCGTTGTTTGAGCCATTACCAGCAGTGCTATCAGGGATTGTTGGGGGATTGCTATGCCCGAATAGGCGATCACATGGACTGGCCGTTGGTTGGGGGCAGGTGATCGAGCAGATGATTATAAAGGGGACCCGGTTTGCATGGGGACCATGCGTGTTATCGCACTTATATCGGGATCTTCATGAGGTCGCATACCGAGGGAGGGGCTCATTGGGAGTAGGGATCACGTTGCTACATATCTGGGCCCGAGAGCACTTACCGGTTACCCGACCAGTCAATCTGAGATTCCGAGCAGTGGATCGACCCTATGTATATATGTATGGTGGTATGATGAGTCAGCCCCACCTGGGGAAGTTAGAGTGGTGGTAGCGGGCACTAGATGATTTGGATATAGTGATCTGGAGGTCGTATATTGAGTGTGAGCCATGGGAGGATGATGCGGAGGCCTTGCCATATGTGTTCATGACACAGTGCCTCATTGGTAGGACAACCTACAATGTGGAGAGACAGTTACCTAGCAGGGTGTTGAGACAGTTTGGGCGGAGGCAGGGATTGCCTAGTGGTTCAGGAGAGTATGTCAGGGTGGTCCGAGAGAGGTACTTATGGGGGCTAGTATTATCGTATGATCAGGCATTAGTAGAGTTTCACGCACTACAAGCGAGACCATGGCAGATGAGGCCGGGGATGGTGGATGTTGGGGTGTCAGAGGAGTATATGCAGTATGTTGTAGCACATCCGATTCCGTGGATATCAGATCCGGCAGAGCCATTCCAGATTTTGAGGAGGAGAGGGGACGGAGACAGAGGAGGAGAGGAGGTTGCAGAGTAGTAGGAGGATGGGGGAGAGGGGATGGGGGTGACGGAGATGGTGGTGGTGGGGATGGAGGAGGAGGAGGGGGTGGTGGGTTTGGAGGAGGTGGCAGATTCGGAGGTGGGGGTGGAGGTGGTGGGCGATTGCAGTGGAGAGGGAGAGGTGGGCAGCCATTGCGGCTATCTCAGGGACCTTTGATGCAGGGAGGCATGAGGTTAGGTGGCAGGGATGCAGGTGAGGGACAGGCACCTATGGAGACAGAGGAGGGAGCTATGGGAGAGGGAGCCACTGGGGAGGCACCTATGGATATGGGGGAGGGAGCTACAGGTGGAGATCTGCGAGATCATATGATAGGATATTTGCAGACTCGCGTAGAGGATTTGGAGGTAGAGGTAGCAACTAGAGATGTGCAACTATTTGCATGAGAGTCAAAGCTGACTGTGGTGTTGCGAGAGAGGGATGATGCAATGGAGAGATTAGCAGAGCTACAGGAGAGAGTCTGGGTTGGAGTAGGAGCACAGGGTCCTACTGGGGAGGTGATGAGGGAGATTCAACGGGCCCAGGTGGAGATAGAGTATTGGTGGGGGTTATACGAGTAGGTGGTGCCAGCTAGTCAGCGAGCACTGAGCTATTCCCAGATGCGGCAAGCGAGATCAGAGCAGTCTCAGAGGATGCAGAGTAGTGGTGGTGTGATGGGTCCTCCCTGGAGAGATAGATCAGGTGGTGCAGGGGCTAGTGGGGGAGCAGGTAGAGATGGGGGTGCAACATCTGGTCATAATGGCATCTGAGAGAGCATTTTGTATGCATTTATTTTATCATTTGTACAGTACCTTGGATGGCTCTTGGTAGCCGATTTTTGGGACTTCATTGTATTCTGATACATGTATATTTTTGGCGATATGATATGATATATGAGGAGATCCCATTTTTGTGATGATATGCATGTTGATGATATGTATGGATGTTTATGCATGATGATGATCTTATGAGTTATGCTTGGATGGATAGTTGTACTTGCTATATGTATGTGTTTATGAGATGATTCATATATGCATGTTTTATGATGATTTATTTTTTACATGATGTCGATATGCATATTGTATGACGTGATGCTAACATGTATATGCAGGTTTATATATGTGTGCATGATATGTTGGTGATGTAATGCCTTATGTATGTAATGCCATGATGGTTATGATGGTACTTTGGATTTTTATGTTTTGATGAGATAATGAGATAATGATATGCAATGATGTTACAATTTAATGTGTTTAAATGAATGATTTATATATGTAAATGCATCTAGATGTGTTTGTTAGATGAATGTAATATGGATAAACAAATGTAAAGTACTAATGTTTAAATGATGATTTCTAAATGAATGTATATGGATAATATCTGAACCAATGTGGAAACAAATGGTTTTGTTTATGAGTCTAAATGTCGGAAAATATGATGAAGTGAAATGATAATGTAACTCATGAATAACTACACCTGAATGCAATTTTTAAAAGTAGAATGAATGCATGTTTGTAATGAATCCTAAATGAAATGAATTGAATGAGTATAAAAATATACTAAATGGATAAATGAATTCACTTAACTAACGGATAGATAAATAGATGTATGCAATGATAAATGATGATTGGTAATTGACACTAAATGAATGCATAGTAATGGTTAATACAATCAAGGACAATTTTATCATAAGAATGAATCTAAATGGCATGATTATGCAATGATGAAATGATATGAAATGCACTCGATGCAAATGCAACTAAATGTAATGATGATATGATCATGATAGACGAATGTAAGGTTTTTTTGAGTACTCTATCACCATTGTATCCAAGACCAGCTCAATTTTCACATAACTGCTCACATTTAACTTTGTTCACACTTGCATACAAAACCATGCATATGAATAATGAATGAGTAAATGGATGGGCGATATGCAACAAAATGCTATATAAACAGATGAGATGAAATGACGATCCATAGTGCTTTATTTTCATCATTGAGCTTTAAAATGTTGTAAGAAAAATACAAGCAACTTGACATAATGATTCAAGATGATCTGAGTAGTTCTTACATGAATTTTGATATAGCAAGTTAATACAAGCAACTTGATATAATATATCAAGTTGACCTGAGTATTGCTTGCGGAATAGACAAGGATTATCTCCTTTCATGCATGACTTGGAACATCCTCCTTGATCTTGTGTCGATCATATCCCAAGACAAGTTCATACCGTAATAAGAGATAAACCAATATCGAGTTTGGATGAGGTAGTAGGAACCAAAGATGGAGCATTGTACCTATAAGCAAACAACATATATAATGAATAAAGAATATGGATCCTCAATAATGGTTCATGCTCATATGGTCGAGGTATACGCTATAGTCATCAAGCTGTAGTGATCTATGACTGTATTTTACCTATGATTACGTAGCTTAGTGAACTTCCCACGTAGACACCATTAGTACATGCCCTAGAATTTCATCGAAACAATTCATAGAAGATACACAAACAATGTTGTGGGAACCTTATATATATATATATATATATATATATATATATATATATAAACAAATGAATAACCTACAAATCAACCAAGTACTTGATAGCTTAAACAAAATTTTCTTTGTCAAAGAAAATGTCATCTTGTCTTTGTTTTGGTAAGGAAGGATGCATCCTTGTTTAGACAGTTTGCGTGTTTGATGTTGATTGTTTGGTCGATGTGATAAGTGGTCATCGTTGGAGTATTTCACAATGTTTTGTTTGGTATCTACTTTGAAAAAACGTATGTATAGTGTGTTGCCATGTTTTTGTTTGTTTTGATGTTTTATCATGTTTTTGGATTTTGTGAGATAGTATTGAATGTTTTTGTATTTTCTGAGACAATTTTTTTTTTTTCAATGTTTTTGGTATTGTGATGATTGTTTTGAATGTTTTTAGTATTTTGAGATTGTTTTGAATGTTTTTGGTATTTTGAGAGACAGTTTTGAATGTAGAACTCAGTGAATCACAAAACAATGTAGTATCCACTTCCATCAAACTAGATTAAGGGTTTTGCCCCCAATTTAGACATGACTATGAAAAAGCGGGATGCCAGACGCATGAAGTACTATCCTTGATTGCAGATCAATAACAAGCCATGGTTTGGATGGATGGACGAGTGAATGAAATGAATGTGATCGCAACAAGTCTGAAAGAAAATAGAGCCATAGCCTTTACGAGTGGCGCCTATTTGCCAGGTTTTCACCATCGCACTTACCCAAGGTGCCACCGGAGTGGTTGTTCACCATTTGGATGCATGATTTTTCTTTACTATTTTGATGTTTTTGTATTTTCTTCAGGTCATTTATCTGAATGTTTTTGGTGTTTTGCTGATATGTATGGGAGCATGATGCTCTGTGCAGCTTAGGTATAAAACCGTTTGAGGTGCATGTTGTTGATTGGATCTGCTAGCGGTTCTCCTTCTGAAGTAGCCAACTAAAATGCCCTAGGCCCAAATACAGCAGTGATAACATATGGACCCAGCCAATTTGATTTAGACTTTCCCTGATGTTCTCGGTTGGGCTGGTTACGAGGATTCTCTCGAAGAACAAGATCACCTACCTCAAATGTACGAGGTCTAACCCGATGATTGTAGCTTCTGCTCATGCATTGCTGATAGGCCTTGAGGTGATTGTATGCAACTTGTCGCTTCTCATCAAGTAGTTCTAAGTCCTGAAGATGTGATACCCTGTAGGCTTCGTCATCTATAAGATTATGCAAGGAAACCCATAGAGATGGTATCTCGACCTCAATAGGTAAGATAGCTTCTGCGCCATAGACTAGTGAGTAGGGAGTTGCACCTGTAGGGGTTCAGATGCTAGTTCGGTATGCCCATAGTGCTGGATTCAATTGAAAATGCCAATCACGACCGGCATCATTGACTGTCTTCTTGAGGATTCTCAATATGTTTTTGTTTGATGCTTCGACCTGACCATTGCCTTGTGGGTAATAGGGAGTGGAAAAGCGGTGTTGGATGTGGAATTTCTCACAGAGCTCACGAACATCCTGATTTTTGAATGGAAGCCCGTTATCTGTGATGATGGACATGGGTACACCATATCGGCAGATGATGTAATTAAGGATGAATGAGGCGATCTGCTTGCCAGTGACTTGGGTAAGTGGAACAGCTTCGATCCACTTTGTGAAGTACTCGGTGACAGTAATAATGAATTTGTGGTCGTTGGATGAAGATGGATGGATTTTACCCACAAGGTCAAGGCTCCATTGACAAAAAGGTCATGGTGTTGTGATTGGTTGCAATTCCTCTGCTGGTGCATGTATCAAGTCTCCATGAACTTGGCATTTCTTGCACTTTCTGACAAAGTAGTAGGAGTCTTTGTCCATAGATGGCCAATAGTATCCAATGCGTAGGAGTTTCTTGGCTAGTGACAGACCGCTTGCATGAGTTCCACAAATTCCTTCATGTACCTCTTCCAAGGCCTTTGTTATCTCATCTTGTTCTATACATCGAAGGAGAGTACCATCAAGACTACGTTGGTATAGGGTTTCAGCAATAATGGTATATCAAGCGGTTTGGCGAATGAAGGTTTTATGTTGGTTATTCGATTGGTTAGGAGGAAGTGTGTGATCACGGAGGTAGGTGTAGAACTCACCGTACCATGGGGATTCAGAACTGATAAGGCAACATATCATCTCGAATTCAGGGATATCATAAGCAGGAATCCAAAGTTGTTCGACCAAGAACTCGTAGCATGTTGAATTCTGTGGAAGATCTAGAAGAGATGCAATAATAGCCATAGCGTTAGCAGTTCGATTCTGATCTCTTGGTATCTACTCAAAGGTGATAGTAGTAAATGATGCCTTTAGACTGTCCACCATTTGTTTGTACGGCATGAGTTTGTCATCTTTTAGTCTATATTCATCAATTGCTTGTCGAATGACCAGTTGGGAGTCTCCATATACTTGCAGTTCTTGTAACTTCCATCGTATGGCTAGCTTGAGTCCTGTGATCAAGGCCTCATACTCTGCTATGTTGTTTTTGCATGGAAATGTGAGCCTATAAGACTTCAAAATGTTGTCACCTTGAGGTGTGATAAACAAAATGTCTGCCCCCAAGCCATGCCTAGTGTATGAACCATCAAAGTATAGTTTCCATGGTTGTGTCATTGTGATCATGAATATCTCTTCATCTGGAAAATTGGAAATGAGAGGATGATCGCCTGTGAGTGGTGCATCGGCCAACTGATCTGCAATGACTTGTCCTTTGATAGCTTTATGGTCCACATACTCAATGTCAAATTCACTTAGAATCATCACCCATTTGGCCAAGCGGCCTGCCAATGCTACTTTGTTGAGTAAGTATTTGAGTGGATCGATCTTTGCAATGAGTTGTACTTTATGTGTCAATAGATAGTGCCTCAGTTTATTAGCTTCCAAGATTACTGCTAGGCAAGCTTGCTCAATAGGTGTGTAATTGAGTTCATAGCCAACCAGTGTATGAGAGATGTAGTAAACAACACACTCTTTCCCTTCTGCATTGTGTTGTGCCACTAGTACACCTAATGTTGTACTTGTTGCTGATATATAGAGTAATAAAGGCCTACTTGGATCTGGTGGGATCAGTAATGGTGTATTCATGAGATAATCTTTAAGCATCTGGAATGCTTGCTGACATCTAGCATCCCACTGAAAGCGGATGTTTTTGTGTAGCAGGTATGTAAATGGGTGACATTTATCGGCCAATTGTGCAATGAATCTTCGGATAGATTGAAGCCGCCCTTGTAGTGTCCTTAGCTAGCTGATGTTCTTTGGTGGTGGCATGTCCATGATTGCCTTGACTTTTGTTGGGTCGACCTCAATACCTTTGCTTGAGATAATGTATCCTAGAAGCTTCCCTGAGGTTACTCCAAAGACACATTTCTTTGGGTTGAGTCGCACCTGATATTGTTCCAGTCTATCAAATATTTTCTCTAATATTTCCATATGGCCTTCTCTTGTGAGTGATTTTGCCAGTAAGTCATCAACATAATCTTCCATTATGGTATGCATCATGTCATGGAAGATGGTGGTCATTACTCGTTGATAGGTCACTCCTGCATTCTTTAGACCTAAAGGCATTACATTCCATTAGTATGTTCCCCATGGACATGTGAAGGCATTCTTATTTTGATCCTCTGGTGCGATCTTTATCTGATTGTATCCTGAAAATCCATCCATGAGTGAAAGCATGGCATGTCCTGCTGTTAGGTCCACTATTATGTCGATGTTTGGTAGGGGGAAGTCGTCTTTAGGACATGCCTTATTTAGATCTCTAAAGTCAGTATAGATACGAATGCCCCCATTTGGTTTGCCGACAGGCACAATATTGGATATCCAATTTGCATAATCAATTGGTCTAATAAAACCAACATCTAGGAGTTTCTTGAGTTCTGCTTTGACTAATACTGCAATCTGAGTATGCATCTTGCGAAGTTTCTGCTTGAAAAGTTTGGCTCCTTCTGCTACGGTGAGGTGGTGCATGACTAAATCTGGATCAAGACCAGACATGTCTGCATATGACCATGCAAAATTGATTAGATGCTTTTGGAAGAACTCTACAAACTTAGGTTGTTCCTTTGGAGTTAAAAGAGATGCTAGATGTACGTGGCGAGGAGTTTTAGGAGTCCTCACGTTGTATTCTTTTGTCTCTTCGATGAGAATTGTTGATCATTCTTGCTGTGTACTAGAAGGGAGAATGTCAAACCTTTCATCCTTAGGCGCCTTAGAGAGGTTTTCACCATTGGATACGCTCTTTCTTTTTACTTTTGTGGGATCAAACAATGCCATAGTGTGGTTTTCATTGGAAGATCCATGTTTTATTGTTATATTTTTGCAGCTAAAAGGTTTGGCATCTGCCTTGAAGTATGATGCACTGTTAAGTTCTATGGCGAATCCGGCTTTATCATCCCCACTTGATATGTTATCCCATAGTTTCAAAAAGTCAATAATCGCCTCATTGTTTTGGAAATGGTAAAGACATGGGGGATTAGGTTGGTTCCATTCGATGAGTTCAGGATGGATAATGGGCATTACTTCATCAATTAGGTTAAGTTCGTTAGATGTGTCAGTGAGGTTTAAGACGTTGTGGTGAAGGTCATTGATGGTACTCTTCCTGTCAGAATCAAGCATAGGATGCGACGTAGGGTCTGTGGAAGATGTTTCCAGCTCAGGAACCCAAGGGGTCTTTATCTGTGCTTCTCCGTAAATAGGGATGTCTTTGCAGGGTGGAGGTGCTAATGTGTCTTCTTCATCTGAAGTGTTAAGCTGTATGGAATCATTTTCCCACTCATGTGAGTCAGTTTCTAAGTCACTTTCTAGTATCCAATTACTATACCATACGGGGATATCCTTTGAGTTAAACAATGCAGGTGTAATCAATTGATGTACCTTTGGAGGTGAAATGATTGGTGCTGCAGGAAGGATTATGGGGATCAACGAATCCGATACGGGGTGTATCGGTGGTGTTGACTTTATTGCTTCTGCTGGAATTGCCAGTGGTGTTGATGCTGTTGTGGGTGCTGATACAGTTGCTGCTAATGGTGTTATTGATGTTATTGTTGCTGCTGACGAGGTTGCTGGTTTGATTGGTGGGATGATTGGTGTCGCAGATGGTTTTGCTAGGATTTTTAGCCTCAATGGGGCAGTTGCTATGGTGTTCGATGCTGCTTTTATAATCAAAGGTGACCTCTTTGTAATAGGTTGATATAGTGGTTTGCTGGGTTTCCCTTTGAATCTGAGCTTAGGAAGAATCTCCTTTTGAAAGCCTAGGCCAGTGTTATCTTTGGGCTTTAATTCCGGCTACAGCGGTTCATGTTGTCCTTGCTTGCAAGGTCCTAGAGCACTTTGACCATCATAACCCATTCTTTGCATAATGAGAAGGCCTTTGCCATACTGATCTGTGGGAAGCTTAGCTTGCAGAATATTGGTGGTGACGGGATCTTTATAGATCCATTCTGCTAAGTCGTCATCTCTAGTCTCTTCTTCTTGACTCTTTCCAAGGATGAACAACGTCAAAGTACATGATGGCTTGATCAGTGGTTGTTGAAGTAACCATTGAGGTTTGCCATGTGTTCTAGGAGAAGTGGGCATTTGTCCAACACAAAAGAGTTGGCTAAGATTGTACTCCCCAAGACCTTCCTCTGCTATCTTCATCTTGAGCTTCTCTTGCTTGGGTATAGTAGTGTTTGAACTAGAAAGAGAGGTTGGACTTACGTATGATGTGGAGGATATGGCTTCTCTATTGTTGGGAATGGTAATCTCTGGTTGATGACTGATATTATGACAATATGCAAAGGGGTTTGCATTGCCCAGGATTGTGATTTCTACACCATTATGCGGGAACTTGATACACTGATGGTAGGTGGATGGGATGGCTTGCATGGTGTGTATCCAAGGTCTTCCTAACAGTAAATTGTATGGCAGAGGAAGGTCCAGAACTTGATAGATGATGTGTTTCACCACTGGGCCCACTTGGATTAGTATCGCAACTGCTCCTTTGGATGAACACTCTGCATCATCATAGGCTTTGATTGTTATCTTCTTGTGGGGATCTACTGATTCAATTGCATATCCCAAAGTTGTGACTAATTGTAGTGTACAAATATTCAGGCATGCTCCATTATCAATCAAGACTCGCTTGATCCTATGTTGGTTGATAAACCCTTCAATGTGGAGTGAGGCGTTGTGAGGTTGCTAGAAGGATGAGTTGTCACTTTCAGAGAAAGTGGGACAAGGTGATGATCTCAGGTTTCCAACCATAGCTTGTAACTGATCTGTATTTAGGTTTGCAGGGACTGACGCCTCTTGGAGAGCTTGATCCAAGATTGTTTTATGGGATGGAGATAGGCGCAATAGCTCTAAGATAGATATCAGTGTGGGCATTTTGTCTAACTGTTCCACAAGGTTATACTGCTTTGGAATAGATGGGTGCCTTATGGAGCTGCTTTTATGGTGATCTTGTTGCAACGTGTAACAACATTGCAAGTGGAGCTGGGATTTTTAATGGTAATAGTTGCAATTTGTTCATCGGCATCGTATAGGTGATTCACAGTGTAATTATACGTGGCTTGCGTATAATCAGTAGTATCTGTGTTTCTCCCTGAAGTGGAAGGACCCCTTTGATCATGCGATGGAAGTGGATTTTTAAACATGAGATGATCATTGTTTGTTGTCTTTGGGTCATGTCCTTCAATTTCGATTTCACCTCGGTCAATAAGATCCTGAATAAGATCTTTCAATCTGTGACAATTGCTTGTCTTATGTCCTTTCCCTTGATGGAAATCACAATGTTCAGTATCCCTCCACCATGAAGGTTTGACTTGAGGTTCATAATTTGATGTTTTGGGTAAGGTCACCAGATTTTGAGAAACCAACTGATGTAACACTGTTTCGATGGGTTCCCCTAAGGGAGTGTATGTTTGTTTTGGTTTAAAATTTTGTTGACGTTGTTTGGGTTCCTCTTGAGATGTGTTGCTTCCTTGATTTGGAGGAGCAACTGTGTTATTCTTGGGTGGGGGATTTTGTCCTATAAATCAAACCACAGGTTGTGCACTTTTGATAGTTCTTGCATCCACAACCCTGTCGTTGATGATATTTTTATTTTTGTTCCAAAAGTTAGGCTTGTCACTATTGAAGCATGGACAAGGGCCATCCTTTGGTTCATTATAGATTTTGATAAGTCCTTTCTTGATGAGAGCCCGCTCACATTTCAAGCCTTTTGTGATCATGTCATTGAAAGAATCTATGTCTTTCACGTCTAAGTGAAATTCCGTTTCTTCATTTAAGTTAGAAATAAATATTTCCACTAGTTCTTGTTCAGGTAACTAAAGAGAATGTCTACTAGACATTTAACACCGTCGTTGCAGAAAGACTGAAAATAGCTCACCTAGATTTTGTTTAGTGTTACATAGATCAGCCATTGTGATATCATGTTCAATGTTGTGTGAGTAATGTGCCAGGAACTTCTGGATGAGTTCTTCAAATGTCCTAATGCCACCTGGTAATCGGGAAAACCATGATGTGGTTGTTCCTCCCAAGCTTTGGGGAAAAGGGCGCATTAGGTATGTATCCTCGTATGCCACTTCGAGGCAAGATGAATGGAATTCTCGAACATGATCACAAGGATCTCCTTTTCCTCTATACTTTTCAAACCTGGGTATTTCAAACCCTCGCGGAAAGGCATATGAAGATTCCTATCAAAGGGATAGGGACAAATGTCATTAAGTGAAAATTGATTAGTTTTCACACCACTATGAAGTTGTTGGGCGAGAATTTCAACTTGTTGCCACAACATTTCTATTTCATTTGGAGGAGGAGGAGGTGGGGGTTTACCTTGATGAAAGTTGTATCTAATGTGTTCTCGACCTCTTTCATCCTCATTACGACTTTGGCGTTCTGATACTTGTCTTAGTTGTGCAACATCAAAGTCAGAGGGTAGTTTAGCTCCTTCTTGAGCAAGTCTTAAAAAGTAAGCATCAACATTACTCTTGAGTATCTCATTAAAAAGTCTATTAAAGAGAGGGTTGTGTTGTGTCCTTTCTATTGCTACAGGAGTAGGAGTGCCTGGATTTTCATCATTTACATTTCCTCCAAGGGCTTCTTGGAACTCATTGATATTTTCTTCCTCTTCCTCTTCAATTTCTTGTTGTCTAGATCTTGATCTGGTATGAGCCATTTTGTTTATAAGTTTTTGTTGAAGTTTGATGAAAATGATGATGAGTTGTTGATGGAATGAAAAATTGATGTTTGGTGAAATGTTTTGCATACGGATCCCTAGCACTAAAGGTAGATGCTACCAAAGTTCTTTCTTGAATTGCTTGTTGTGTTTTGACAAAGTGTGATGTTACAGACTTAACTACCTAGTAATGAGAGGATGCACTCATAGACTAGTTTTAACATGCGTAGAAATGCCTCTTAGGATTAGTTTATCCTAGATGTAGAGACAATCTAAAAGTGATTTGTTTGTGTTTGATTCAAGCAACTTTGAAAATATAACTTGGGACAAAAACCTTTGGGTGTTTTGAGAGTTGGAATGGAGTTGATGAGATATGGATATGATAATGGATGAAATGTGAACTTCAATAAAAGCTTTGTGTCACATATGGGACAAATTCTTCCTCTTCTCTTTCGGGAGTTGGTGGTTCTTCCCGAGCTACGTTATATGTGATGCAAATGTCGGGAAAGAAGTTAGGATTGATTTTTCCTCCTTTGTTATTGTGATAACTCAAAGCTCGATATTGCATAAAAGCTCTGCGGTTTAATGACTCTTGATCAAATTCGTTTGATTTCCCTTGAAGATATAGACGTATGAGACATAGGAAGGTTCTATGAGAGACAAAGATTTGTCTATTAAGATAGAAGAATTTCCTCCTTTTGATAAGAGTTTTTGAGCTCAATGGTCTTTTCTTCAAGTTGATGTTTTGATGAAGATTCTTCTTTCTCAAGATGTGAAGAATGGTCATATAGTTTGATACTTTTTGTTGTTTCTCTTTGTTTTAACTTTTTTTGAAAATGTTTGTGTTGGATGAATACTTGTTTTGGATTTTGGATTTATGATGTTTCTTTGACAAGAAAACAAAGCAAGCACACAAACACAAGAATGTTGCCTCAAAAGGCACAAGTAAGTATGGGTCTAGATCAACCCAATCTTTTGAACTTTTAATGACCCTTTCCTTCAAATGTATTTTAGGTGTTTTTCCAAAGCTCGAAGTCGGCTCAATGTGCACTGGTCTTGACTCAAAAATGAAAACACTTCAAACACTTTTTATCCCTAAGGTCAAATGGTTGCGATAATTTCAGCCCACATCTTGATATTTCTTCGACTTTGGTACTACATACCTTATGAATCCCATCGTGGCAGGTAAGGATGTGATATACTAAGTCTTGCGCGAGCATAACAAATAGATGATCCCTATGATGGGGGAATCACCACTTTTATCAAGCCACAAGTGACTTTTCAAAAAACTATGTTTCTACTCAAGGAAATATGTATGGTGAGTATCTTGGGAGCAAAACCATCTATGCTCTTGCACTGAATTTATCACAAATATCCGTAATCAATAGAACGGGTGGGCTACTACTTAAAGGTGTTTAGTAATTTTTGATGTCTTTGGACATAAGTTCATTCTACAGTAACTCACTTAAGAGCCTTGTAACTTGTGGTGGGGCCCATTTGTCCTTTCGGCAAGTTACACTGTAGGAACAACTATACCCAAGGCTACAGATTTCGCTCTCACCTAATTTCTATAGTGGCTCGAAGGATTTACCACGCGAGGTCGTTTCCAAGAGTGATGTGTCTCTTGGCAGGCCTCTCTTAAAAAGATAAAATTTGAGTGTTACTGGCACTTTTCTCTTGCACCTAGGACCACGAAAGCCAAGGGAGAGGATAGTGTGTGTTAGAAGTAGGACCACTCGACCAACTCTTTTTGCACAAGTGTGCCAAACACGAAATGCACTTGTTCTTTTTTAACTTGTCATGGCAGTGATTTTCTATCTAATTGGAGATGTTGCTCCAACAATCATGATGTTCCTTTTAACTTCAAAGGCAATATGTTTGAGTAAACTAGAATTTTGAAATCTTGGTCAACTTAAAAAACATGTTTGCATGAAGTAAAATCATTTTGAGAATAACTTTGACAAATTTGGGATTCTTTTTAACTTGCACAAAACAAAGTGTTGATTGTGAATTTTAGTTTGATGCAAGAAATAAAATTTGTCTTGTTTTGTTTTAAGCACCAAAATAGAGTGTATCCCTAACTTGCAATGAAAGCAAATTTGTTTTGTTGATTTTTAGAGCACCAAATGAAAATTGGAATCCTAACTTGCAAGTAATGAAATTTGTTTTTTTTGTGAATTTTAGAGCACCAAAACAAAATGGATCCTAACTTGCAAGAAATGAAATTTGTGTTGTTGATTTTTTAAAAAAAATTTTAGAGCACTAAATGAAAGTTTTTGATTTTAAGTAACAAACGGGGTTAGTTTAAAACCTGCACATGAAGCAAAAAGTTAGTAAAATCTGACCATATGGTGGGCTTCCACAAGCCTATGAATTTTTTTTTAATCAGTTACATGGCCTTTTTACAACGTTTTGTTACAATAGCGCTACTCTGTGTGAAAACATAAGCGCTACTTAACACAAACATGCTAAAATGATGACAAAAGCGCTAAACTAAAAATTTTAACACCAAAAACAAGTGCACTAAAACATGGACAAACGCGCTACTTAAGACTCAAAAGAGCTAATATACAGACAATAGCGCTAAATTTGAGACAATAGCGCTATTGTAAATACAATAGTGCTAGAATATCAAATTGCAATAGCACTAAAGCACAAGCAAAAGCGCCAAAGCGCGACTTGTGTGTCAAGCTAAACAGTCAAAAGTTAGTTTTGAAAACAAAAAATGTTGTTGGGTGTTGGATTCACGTCGGGTTCACCAAATGATGCTCTGCAAAATGGACAATGTTAGACTAAAGCCTGTGGTCATATAACATGCAAAAACAACAAGAAACAAGGATCAAAGGTTAGTGTTATTCAACCAAAAACTAATCTAAGCAGACATATCAAAAGAGACACTAAAAACATGCTAAAGTATTTAACTAGGGAAACAAATATCACAAGGCATCTCCAAATACCTTCTAACATCCTCTTAGCTCCTTCTCCTTTGTTCCTCTCCTCTCCAAGTTCCAAATTAGTGTAGCTCTCAGCAGCTTTTTGCACTATGGCTACTTATGGAGGTTCAAGATTGTAGATGATTAACTATGCTATGCAAGTGTAAAACAAACTAATTAAACATGGTATGAAAATGAACTAAGATTTGTTTTAGTCCAAAATGACAATATATGTGATTTTATACTAAATGCTCTCTCTAAAATTCACTATAGATTAAATGCATACAAGTTTTCAGGATATTGAAGAAATGAGCTCTATTTATAAGTAAAATGGAGCAATGGATGGTTGAGATTGAGTAATCTCAACAAGGGTCAAGATTGAATGATATCAAATCCATGTGAAGGTTTTCAACCCAATCTCAGGATGACAAGTGTCAATATGAGATAGGTTGAGAGAAGAAGGAATAAGCATTAAATGCTTAACATGACTTGAGAGTTAACTTGGGAGTTAAGGTCAAGGTTGGGTTGAGTGAATAAATTCTTTATTTAAAGAATAAAGTTGTTGTCCAATGGATAAACTCTTGTGCAAAGGTAAAAGGGATAACCATGGTCAAAGCAATAAATGCTTGAGGAGACACATGAGTCACATGAGGGTTGAGTTAGGGGTTAACCATAATGGTCATGTAAGAGCCATAAGTGGTTTAGAAGACTTTTAGAGGTTAAATTGTTGAACACACAAAGCATTAAATGCTTTTCAAAGACTTTGAAGTCTTTGAGAAGTGACTCCAAATTGCTTAGGAATGTGACAATAATTAGGGGATGGATTAGGCTAATTAGGAAGGGTTTAGAAGAATCTAGAAGGGGGTTAGGATTGTAAGTGGGTTTGGTGGGTGAGGGAAAATAGGATTTTAATTGAAATAAAATTAATTTATTTCAATTTGTGGTTGCAACTTGCATTTGTAGGAAAATGCAAGTTGGGGGGGGGGAGGGGAATAAATGATTTAAATAAATGTTTTATTTAATTTATTTAAAAGAGGAAAAGGGGTTAAATTGAATAAATAGATTTTATTCATTTAATTGATTGTGAATTTGGTTTAATAAATTAATTAAAATAAATTGAATAATTTATTTAATTAATAGGAGAATGTTTGAAGATGAATTAATTAAATATTAATTTAATTAACTAATGGGCTAGTGGATTTTTAATCAAATAAATACTAAATATTCATTTAATAAAAATGGATAGATTTATGTGAATACAACTTCAAATCAGGCTAAACACCTCACTCTCCATCTGGTTCATGATCAAACAAGTTCAGAACTGGTATCTTCTAGACGTCAACTATTCTTTGAACCAATGCATTGCTCGCACATTAATTCAAAGAGGGGCAAATGTAATAACCTAAAATTGGTCATCTAAACCATGGGACCCTAATTTCAACAACATCACCAAGGTCCTAACCAAAGGCAATTAAATCATTCTTGAGCACACAATTAATTAATTATTCAATCATCAAATGTCACATGGCAAATCAATAACTCAATATTAATTAAATATTTATTTAATTAATTAAATTATTCCAAGAAAATCATTTTGATCAATTATCCTATTTAATTTATTAAATATCCTAACATATTTAATTAATTAATAAATTTACCATTTAATCATAAAAATAAATTAATTTATCACAAAAGAGAAATTAATCACAAAGTAAGAGAAATTGAAAATAAAATAAAAGAATTGAGTTGAAAGAGAAATCAAACTTGAGATATTCTTCTAAATTGAGATTAACTTGAAATCAGAAAAGCAATTAATTGAATTATTAATCATTCTCTAAAATTGGAACTCAAAGCTTTTCAGAAAAGAAGTTCAGTTGCATTGAAAAGACTCTTTTCTTGAATAAATCAAAAAATTACCTATTTTTATCATAAGTGCATGGAATTAATTAATTCTTATTTCTAATGCAAACTCAAACTTCTTTTCTGAATGCATTTCAATTAAACTATAATTGGAATCTATCTCAAGGTTAACTGAATTTGATTTCTCAATTATTTCAATTAATCTTAAATTGTGCTTTTTCTTGATCTCTCTTGTGATTCTCTATAAATTCAGCCTTTAGCTCTCATTCAAAACACCCTGTATATTTGTTATTATACACTTTTCGCTCTGGAGTCATTGAAGATATATCATGCTTTCTTTTTGAGATTATTGCATCTTAGTTTAGCTTTTTCCATATTTAGTTTACTCATATTGCTTGAACCCATATTGCTTGAATCCATATTGCTTGAATCTTTCATCCATATTGCATCCATTTAGCTTAATCTCATACTCATATAGATTAAATCCTTCGTCTTGGTGTAGTCTAGTCACTGGTATTGGTTATATAAATCTGAGAGCAATCTTATACTCGCATCTTTTAGAAGGCAATTAGTTGATTTGTTATGGTTTTATTATTCATGCTTATATCTGTCTAACTATACATGTAATGACTTAATTGAAGTGTTGTGTCTTGCAACTTACAAACTTATTCCACTTTTTCACACACACAGATATCTTTCAAATTGTACATAACCGTATACAGGCTATGAGGTAGAATTTTGAATTCTTTGATTCTTTTTTTGACATCCTTTGTCATTGATGTCAAAGGGGGAGTAGTAGTGTGGAGAAAAATATACATAAGAGATCATTTGCTCAGGGGGAGCACTCTTATTTTGGATCAGTTTTGGATAACAGTTTTTGGATATTTCTCATGAGTGTTGCCATCAATGCCAAAGGGGGGGATTGTTGGCATTCTACACTCAGATGAGAATAGTTGATGTTGTCATTGATGGCAACCAACTGGTAATATGGTTCATAGGTTACACTGGCAACATACTTCACATACCAACACCGACAGCTACACAAAGTTCATTCAAACCGGCATCCAATTTACACCGGCAATGAATCATACCGGCACCCAGGCTGACATAAGATAAAGTTTTGTTTATGCAAATTATATTGTAATGTAATTAATTATTTGTAGCTGACATGATATATTGTAAAGACTCGTATATGTATGCGATCTTATATGTCATTTTGTAAGTATCTAGATGGAATGTAATTAGGTAATGCAAGCAGAATATGAGAGCGAATATCTGTATATGCATTTTGATGTAATTATTTGATGAGCGAATAAGAGCAGAGTAGAGCAAAGAAAGGCTTATAGAGGTATTTGATAGAGCTTAAACCGGTACTGAATCCAGCATTGCAGATGCTATTTTGAGTAGTACATTGTCATTGGATTTAATCATCCAATTTTGTAGTCAGTGTGACTCCTTTTTGTGATTGAGCAGTGAGCTCTAGGCTGTTGGCCTTCCTGCATGTGCAGGCCCCTATTGTATCAATAATATTTATTCATATTGACCAGTGAGTAAATATTGTGGGTCACAAATCCCACCGAGGTTTTTCCCCTACCGGGTTTCCTCGCCAAAATATCTTGTTTTATGGTGTGCATTGATGGTTATACTATTATTTCTTGTTTACCGGTACATTAATTTGGGTTATAAAGTTGCAAACCGTTTAAATCTTTGGTTAACCGGTTAGACATTGATTCACCCCCCCTCTCAGTGTCTTTGGGACTTATCAAGTATCTAACAAACAAAGCAATTGAATTGACAATGTACTTTTCAGAATCAAGCACTTGCTTGGAATTGAGGCACTGATCCTGAATCTCTGCTTGCTTCTTGCTTGCCCTTGCACTTACCCTCACCTTCGTTAACCTTCGAGATTGCTTACATTGATTGAATATGTGGGAGATTGCCCTTTTAATTCTAGCCAGAGAGTTTTTAGAATCAGTTGTAGAACAGTCATTAATGCTCGAATTCAAAAATTTCATGTGATATAACTTCAAATTGGCACAACATTAATGTTGAGAGATCTCATAGATTATTACGTCACCACTTGAACCTTTTTGGTATAGGTAGCAATTTCGGTGAAATTATTTTAGCTTCCACCGTTGTTCACAAGTATAACAAAAACCAACTTTGTCGCTGTAACACTTACCAACTTCTTTGACATCACTCACTTCGATGTAAGTCCGACTTTCAATGTAACTATCTCACCCCTTATCGATCTTTATAGTTATGTCGAAATAAGTGTTTCGGCAAGATCAATGATAGGCTTTGTCGATAGGTTATTTTGGCTTCCTTTTGTTATTGCAAGACCCACTAAGTTTTTGGCATAACATCTCATTTCGGTAAAATATTTTATAGCTTGACCGACTTTTGTTACTATACTAAAAATTAGTGATTTCTCTATGGTGAATAATGAATTTCTCCAATACATTATCTTCCATGTGAGACCCCCATGATCATACCACAATCGACTTCGGTATAGTCTAGGCTCCTTACTTTGACATCTTTCTTTTCAGTGTAGCATATGCTTTCAGTAAGACGTTCTCAAGCTTAGCAGAACAACGCTTCTGTTTTTGGTGAGACTCGAAGGAGGTTACACCGATGAAGAAACCTTTTCGGTATAACTCAACTTTTCAGAGGAGGTTATATTCACTTTGTCGGTGTTGCTTGCTACTCTGAAATGGTGTCTTTGTTGTTGAAATACACACTATGTCTTGTCGAAAAATGGCTTCTCTGCAAAGAATATCTCAATGTTCCCCTTTGAAGCTACATGCTGAGCTCTACCCTTGTGGGAGCCCATTTAACCCCACATATAGAAATCTTGCAATATCATATGTGTTATTCATGCCTTTCAATAATGAACTTGTAACAATAATATCCTTACCTGGTAGATAAACAAACCATTCTTCTCAAACCAGTATTGATAGATTTACAAAGTGGAGTGTCAATAAAGTAAAGAGTCTTTTCTCAGGTTAGTACAAAAAATCTTAGCAGTAAGATATACACAAGGTCTATGGAAATGGCTCTTTGAGGATTTGGGGAGAACTAAATTTTACAAAAAATTAAGGTTCCAACAAAGACTTGTAACCGGGTACTTATTTGATTCATTCCAATTGTTACGAATGCACGTTGTGTTTGGTATTTGGAAGTGTTATCATTGTTATAATTGTATGTATTGCATGTTATTGACAATAAAATTTGCAAAGAAAAGATCTCGGTGTTATAGATTCATTACAATATTCAATTAGTGCAAATGGAAGCATTAAATTTGTTCATGTATGACAATGCATTGCTCTTGTATATCGGCAATATCTATGTATGAAACCTTCCTCAGGGAAACAAAAAACAACCCTATATAAGCAGCTTACACACAGTTTGAGGAAATTACCCACAATGTGAATTTGGCAAGGAAGTTGTCAGCTAATAGGCAACCCATTACAATACCTCCTAGTAGAAAAACATCTTGTGAAGGTTTTTCACTTTCTTTGGGTGTGTTTTGAGTGTCATGGATGAGTTTGGAGATAGTTTTCACCTTTATCCTACTCCATGTACAAAAAAATAGTGGTTGTTCCAACTAGTTGACATGTGGTATCTCCTAGTTATCCCACATCTTGCATATGTTTTCTTTGGATTATGAGATTTTTTGTGTATTTTGTGGAATGGATTCAAGGTATATGATTCCATAATCCTATCCTTGTGTTGTATTCATTGGAGAATATGATCACAAGTTAAGACTAAGTGATCACCATGAGGTGTAGTTCCCTTCTCTCGCAACTTCATTGCAATAAACTCATTTCATGATTGGTGTATTTTCTACTTATAATACCTTACTTGGAGAAATGGTGACATTATCTTTTGTGTGTCATTGTGCTTGACATGACACTTGTGTGGACATTAACATGTAGTACAAAATGTCAATGTTATATCTTGAACATTGGACATGTTCTTTAAAAAACAAATCACTTGTCTAATATAATAGGTGTGAGCTTCAAGGAATTGCGGTATATTGTTGGCAATACATGCACTTCAACATTCTTAAGCCAAATAGTACATTGCAAAACCATAAAGTTTATAGGCTCAAACTTCCTAAGGAGAAGGTCATCATTAGTGGACTTGGCTTCCTATTGGCCATCCACCTTTGGACTTGGCCAACACTTATCCAAAACAACCTTACATTAATACAAAATTAAAAAAACAATAATAGAGCTCTTTTAGGTCATCCTAAGCTCATTGATGATCAATGTTAATGTATTAGGTATAAATGTGTCATTTTTAAAATTTGAATCTAAATCCAATGCTTTAGGTTTAGATCCAATGCTTTAGGTTTAGTTCTTGATTGTAAGAATTATTTACATATTGAAGTGTGAAAAGTAAATCATATACTCCTCACACCGTCGACAATTAATTCTCATGATCATAGATCCGAATTAGTTCATTTACTAGGTGAACCAATTGCACTTTCTTATGTTCATAATCATTTCATTTTTTACATTGTTTAGTATGTTGTTAATTAGTGACCTTTTTCTTAATATCTGATAGGTTTAAACTAGCAAGAGGATGCATTGGACAAGCCTTGACAAACCCAAAAAGACAAATCATTTTTTTGACTCTCACTAGTCACTAATTTTACCAGTAGCTCGAAAAAGTAATTTCTAGCACTTTCCATAATGATCTCAACTCAATCTAAATGCATGTTGATTCATTATCTTCCACTTTTCTTTAGTGCACCGTACAATTTAAATGTTTGTAATGTGTCAAGTTATCTAATTTCAACTATCATTTGGTTGCGTTATCTATTCAAGTTGAATAGGGATGTATAATTGAAATTTGATTGGTTGGAAACAACCTTAAAAGTCCTCAAATTGCATTTGGTATACACATGCATGCATATTGTTTTGACATAATCTCAATTTGCATCTAATTCAATACATCTTCCATTCATTGTTGTGATCTAAAATAAACTTGCACATTACACCGTATCTTTCAAAAGAGACAAACCTTATTCATACTTGTTAAGAGAGGTTCATTCTTTGTCTTTTATGGTGGTAGGTAAACCATTTGACCTTTGTTTAAATATACACCATCCACATGGAGGCAAGATAGACCAAATAAAAAATGACTTCAAAGGATAAATTATACACACACAAGGATGAAGTGATGCTAAGGCCATGGAAAAATAGAAGTTCAAGGCATCACAAAAACCATAACTAATACATTTTTGCAAGAATACATCAATCCACCACAATAGCATACATGATAAATATAGCACCTATGACCACGCCATACAAGACTAATCACCACACCAACCACCACACCGACCACCATACCTCCATAAAAATATGACAATTAGAGAAGTGACCATTGAAATCAAGGAATACACTAATATCGACATACTATTTCCACTATCAGAAAGATAGGTCATTTATAAAATGAGCAAGAGTGAACACTACAATTGTATCAAACATGAAAAAAATCCACTACACTATTATAGACAAAATTTGATGTCATATTAAATACACCACAAAAAATGACCAGTATAAAACAACTAAAAACTTAATCCAAATCAACTCCATCACCACCATAAAGGATCATGATAACAAGAAAGAAGCTACCACATCATAGAATCATGCTTACAATAACACATGTGACCACTACAAGCTTGTATAAACCATCATTCATAGAGTAAATTTTTCGAAAGGAGATGAATACGATTGAGAGTTAAAGTATTTTGTCTTTACAGTGAGAGTAGGAGGGTAATGGATGAATGCAATACTGGAACAACATGCAAAACATGTAATAGGGAGTCACTATAAGGGAATAAGGGGCACCACAACATAAAATACAACTATACAAAACCATAAAGCAAGTTAGGTAGTAGAAATAGTTCACAAGACAACATCACAAGTGGAAGATAATACATTTTTTGAATATTCTTTGAGTAGACACAATATATACACATGACATGTATGAAAGGCATCTAGGTGGATAAAACAATACTACACCAAATACAAACACTAGATTTAGTCATAGAACTTGGTGTAGGCCAACAAGCCCAACACGTGGGATTCAACATTCACTGAAATCACCTTTCATAAATAAGACAAAAGGAAGATGGTTTTGGATGAGAGGTGTATTAGAAGCCCCTTGATTTCTTCTAATTCAATATTGGCTATTTGAAAAGGGAGAATACCCATAAAGAAATTTTGCCTCGACAATTATGTGGGTAGGGCTATTGTAAATGGTGGAAGCTTCAAGTAATTTGACTTCATGATGCCTTGAGTTTATTGATCTCTTGTCTCTTTTATTAATTTGTCCTATGTTTGTTTTCTTTAGACCCCTTTTGGGTGGCATTGTTATTTCTCTAGTTATTGGTAATGATTTATAAACTTATTACTAATTGCCACTTATAGTTGTTCCTTTGTTGTTTATCACGATTCATTAATATATGCATTCTAGGATTTGTAAAAGGGTTGAGATCCTTTCAAAATCCATCTTTCACCCTTAACCCAAAGAAAAAACATCAGGATATCTCGTCATAGATAGGCATATTGTATGGTTGTTTGTTGTTTTTAATTTTTGTTTAAAGTCATTGAACAAGTTCATATAGGAGATAGATAGAGGAGGGCATGACCCTCACTCGATAAGCTCCTTAAATGTTTATAATTACTACCAATTCTTGTTTGTTGTTTATAATTTTTGTTTAAAGTCATTGAACAAGTTCACCTAGGAGATAGATAGAGGAGGGCATGACCCTCACTCAATAAGCTCCTTAAATGTTTATAATTACTACCAATTCCTTACTAAAATTTTAGATACACAAACACTTAATAAGACTTGGTAGATTAATCACTCATACCATGATCAATTTTAAGCTAGAATTTTGCCTTGGATCAATATAGAGTTCAATTTATTGTTTGTCAAAATAATTAAACCTATAATTGATATGAAAGCATAATTTAAATTTTAGAAAACAATTTATAATCAAATACCACCAAATTAGACTAAACTTAAAGAACTTAACCTTTCTTTATCATTTTGAGAAACGTTCCTATCCAATTTCTTTACCATCTACTCTTAAATATTTCTTGTTCCTTGCATTTAATTACCCATTTAATCTAAAGTCCTAAATATAAACTTTATTTGTTTTAAAATTGTTAGGCTTTCCCCTTCTATTTCCAAACTGAAAATTTAATGCCAAAAAAGAAATTTCACACCCTAGGTATCTCATGCCCTAAAAATAATCCTCATATGACCGAGCGTTGCATTCTAGGGTTTCTAGGGTATATAGGGTTTTGTTTAAAACTTTCCTTCGACACCGGAAGGAAGCTGAATCATTAGACAAGAAGAGGCGGAGCTGCTGCAGGCACTTCTGGTTCTCAGATCGAGAGGTTTTCAGCTAGTCACAATGGTAAGCTTTCCAACTAATCTTATTCTTCTTTATCTTCTCTTTAAAAAGAATCTGTTTTTGAAATCGCTGCGGCAACCGATGCTGCCGCATCCTCTAATGAAAGAGATTTTGGTAGTGAACCTTGCGATCGGTGTCATGGAGGAGCCATTCTCTGGCCAGCAGAAGAGTAGCCCGCCTGAAGGTGACAGGGAAGGGTAGGCATAACGACTCTTGTATTCATGCATGCTCCTTAGCCCACTAAATTCGTTTCAGTATCCAAATCCCCCTCATCTTTTTTGCCGATCTCCGCCGATGGCAAGCATCTCCTATCCGAATTAATGGATGGTTCAGCCACCCCTCCAATTCCTGTTATCTCCATCATCTGTCGACAAGGGATACAGACGTTGGGATTACGATGCCAGCTTCTCCGGTTGGCAGCGAACGAGGTCATGCCTTACGCAACTGGGTGGCTCGTCGACCCGCTTATCCATCTTTCGTTTCTGTGGCTGTGAGTAAACTTCCCTTTTCTATATATATGCATTTCCCAACTGTCCCTGACCTCTGACCCCTGACCCAGAATTGGATTGACCGGGCCATTGAACAACCAGTTTCATTTAACTCAGTAACGATCATACTCGTGCAGTCATATGACTAGTTAGAGAGCTGCAAGCAGCCCTTCCTAGTCGAGGACTCCTGCTAGCATCCCATCCGGATATAATTTAATTGATTGGGTGGGAGCAGCGGTGGGGGCATAGGTGTAGATGGCCGAAGCATTATCTATCGTTTACAATCGAAGATGTTTGTCTTATATCTGCTGAAGAAAATAATATTGTTGTATTGAAATGAAAATATGAATGAAAATGGTTTGATTCTACAGGTTGTCATAATTCTTTTCATCTTCAATCCTTTGCTGATTTTAGGTTGTCTGCACTTTCTGTTTTAGATTCTGTTTTTATGAAGGTAGTTTAGCCGAATGGTTTGGTTATAGTAGTAGTCTATCATGCTTTTAGGTTTCTAGGTTAGTACATAAGGGACTGGTTTGACAGGTTCTTTTAGCTGCATCCATCCACTTATAACATCTCCCAAACTTCAATTAACCTGTGTCCACCCAAAGAATGTTGATTGGTTGGCAGAAGTCTTGCTTTTATCTCGAAACTTGCAGGTTGCCATTTGTCATCCTCACAAGATACTCTTCATGTGGTAGATTGATTAGCTTCTACTACTTTTAAGATAATCGATTAACTTAACAAGGTTGGTCTGCTAGTAGTTAATCTTATAGTTTGAGTAGTCAAGCTTTGTGCAAGATAGTGTCTAGTGTCTCAAGTCTGCAGCGCATCCAATTCTTTTTGAATTTGGAAATTATGATTGTTTGTTTCTTATTAATTGCCTGTTTATAAGCAGTTGTAGGAACAGGCTCATTAAGCATCTAAGTCAGAAAAATCTCATAAAGCTTATTTCTCATATTGTTTTTTTAATGAGTCTTTTTTATTCCTGGAATAGCTGCAAAGCAGCTGTTGATATGGACTATAAATGCAACCTTCTCACATTCTCTGATCAAGGTGGTTGTAGTAGTCTTGAGGAAAGCCATTTTATCCAACTTTGTTGGTTAAGGTGTCTGTGCTTTAAAATTTGTCCATGGAAAACATTCAAAATCATCACGTTCTCAAAGTTCACTGAATATGCAAAGTAGGTTGGTTGTAGCAGTATGATGAAAGCTGTTGTATAGAAATCCCAAGTCATTCTTCAAATCAGTAAAGAGGATGGTTGCAGTAGACTTGACAATAGCTGAGGTGTTCTTTGGTTCATCCAATTTCATAGGTAAAGATGTCTATGATGCCTAATGTATCCCTGAAAAAACTCACTCTTTATGCAAAGTTGCATTCAGCAGCATTGAGCAAAAGCCCAGGTGTCCTTCATTGGTTAAGATATCAGTTTATTAAAATTTGTCCACAGAAAACATTCGATGAAAAGGAGGATTGCTATAACAGTTTTGAGAAGAACTGAGGTATGACAAACCAATTTTGTAGGTAAACAAATCTTCAGAATTTGAATGTATTCAGTAAATTCAAAACATTCAATATCTATTTTGTTCCCCCTTCGGCATCTCTACGGTCTTCATTGGAAATCGAATACCCCCTGCCTTTGTTAAATGTTGCGAGATTTTAGTCTCGTGAGTACTGGGCCCCCAAAAACAAGACGTAATGCTGCCTGATTATGTTCATCGAGGAAATAAAAATGCAATATCAATGATAAGCTTCATCTCTTGAATTGGTTCTGCAGCCAAGACTTTCGAAACCCAAAAGTCACATAAGCTGTCATGATAACTCCATCTCACATGTTTAAAACTGCAAAGAGAGATGATGGCTGATGGGTGGATGTGTTAACCATTGGTGTAAGATGTGATTGGGATGGAGGAATACAGGCTCCAAAGAGGGGTGAAGGACACCTTGCAGCTGCCAAGAATATGGCTAACCCCATATTGTAGTTGCCTCTTTGGGTTTGGCACAACAAGATTTGAAAGTTACCTTGACATTTTTACCAGGTATTTTTTGGTGCTTGTCCCAAAGTTTTGTTGTTTACCCTTCTCTGCTTGAATCACACAGCATCCAACCAAGTTTGCAAATGTTAGTTTATCTGGAATAGAAGCATTAGGGCTGCAGATTCTTTGACTAGTTTGCATGGTACAGGAATGCATTCTGCATGGGTGGTCCAGTAAACTTCTGCTTCTTTGTTTATTTTACTAAGATACATGGAATTTTCAAAATCCTCCCTCTTTTTTCATTGGAATAACTCTCAATAACTTTCTCAACATCGTACTACTTACTGGACATTCTGCATGATAATCATTTGTCCTATGTGAGTATACAGAAAATTTCCACATTTGTCAACCTTCAATAGTGTTTTTTAGGCATTAATTTGCTAGCTCTAATGGTTGAGTGATTGTTAACATTTTGTACAAGTTTATTACATATTAGTTTGTTGTCTGTTATGTTGGAGTGATAATCTATATATATCTTACATATGTATTAGGCATTAATTAATAATTTGTTGTCTTTAAATGGTAGAGTGGTTGTATTGCTGCTATTGCATACAAGTGCTTGACCAGTAATGAGATTGTCTGTCCATGCTTCATCTAATTTTAAACTGAGATATAATATGGGCTGAACTTCTTGACTGATTACCTTGATTAAGTACAGCTCCAGCAGCTAAATTTGATCTTTTTTAGTGTAACCTTTAGTCATGTTGGGCTCAAAAAAAGTCTTTGCATGTCTTCTTTTAAAATTATAGAATAAGGTTTGAAAATGTACTAATTGTTTTAACTTTCAAAGAGATGGATGTGGTAGCACAATCACAAGCTACAAAAAATGATTGTAATTTATGGTCTCATTTAACATGTTTTTTTGTTTTTTAGATACAGAAGTTGGTATCTAATGTCTTTTGTCTGGCAGTCCTTATTTTAGCATCTGCTTTTATTTGATCCCCTAGGATTGAATATTATCAGTGCTATGTTGTTGGGTTGATCTCTACATGTGAGAAAACCTGTTGAGATTCTGTATAACCTCTGGGCCTGGATTTATTGAGGAAACTAATTTTTTCTCCTACATAAATTGTTTCTTCTTATTTTTATCCATGCAATTCCCAAATAGCTGGATGGTAGTTACTTTAGGTGTTTTCTGCACTTGATACATGCTATTTATAGAGTTTGTACCTGAGTTTTCAAATATTCTAAAGCAACATGTTACAAAAGGGATCACTGATTTTATTCCCTGTATGGAACTCAAGACACAATTTAGCATGCTTGCTATTGCAGTGTTGAAAGAGCAAGACTTTCTTGTCATTATTAATTGTATGTGCGCTTTCTCTTGTAGCCGAAGCAAATAAATGAAATCAAGGATTTTCTTCTCACTGCACGTCGCAAGGATGCAAGGTCCGTAAAGATTAAAAGGAGCAAGGATGTTGTCAAGTTTAAGGTCAGATGTTCAAAATACCTGTATACTCTCTGTGTTTTTGACTCAGAGAAGGCTGACAAGCTCAAGCAATCCCTTCCACCAGGTTTGTTCTTAATTTTAAGTAATTGTACTGTTTGGTCTTGATAAACTGATTGGGTCTGAAACAACCTTTAACTGTTTTTGATTTTATCCGGGTAGTAGTGTTTCCCCTCAATTAGTTTTTCTTGGTGCTCTGTATGTGTTCTGGTGGATATGTAGTCAGGATTGTGTTTTTATCATTTAAATGAAGTAATACAACTGTTTTCTATATAATTTGAGAACATAATTGTAGGGATGGAAGGACAAGTTTGCATATTTTTAAGAACATAGACGGTAGATGTTCAAGGATAAATTTGTGCATCTCTTTTCGATCTTTTAATGGATATGTTTGATATTGTAATTATCCAGGACACTCGTGGTTTAAAAAGTGTTTAATTTGTTATTAGTAATAGTGATGCTGTTTATATCCAATTTTATATAGTCGCTCTTGGAAAGAATGTGTGCAAGCATTTCTAACTCTTTCTCATTCTTTGCAGGTTTGACTGTTCATGACTTGTAATTTACCATGGAAGTGCAAGTTTAAACAAGGCCTATAATATCTTATATGCTACTTCGTTTTAAGGTCTTAATATTTTTGTGCAAGGATTTTTTTTGACTTATTGCAAGTTAAATCACCTATATCTGTGTGATAGCTTCACAGTAGTTCTAGAACAGACATTCACTCAAGTATTCATCTTGAACATGTTTGCACATTTTTAGCTCTGTGAGGTTTCACGGGGCAAAATTTTGTGTTCTGGATTTATCAGTAGTCCCATTTGTAGTTCTAAATGTGTTATGAGAATGACATTAGATTTTGATAACTTATGTCATTAAATGATTCTATGGGGTAGTATATTATGTGCAATTAATTTTAGCCTCTAGAAAATGAACATTAAACGAATATAATTTTTCATCGGGAATTTATTTAATTATTTGTTGAAACAATATGGAGCTTTCTCCAATGAATGATGCAATTGAGTGGGCTCGCGAGTTTCTGTAGTAGTTATTTGTATTAAACGAGACATACTTAAATGTGAATTTCTCAGTAATGATCTATAGATTTTAAAATTGGATACACAAACATAATCGATATATTCCCATGAAGTAAGCAAGGGAATCTGAAATGAGACTTACCTTAAATATCTGCTTTGTTTGGTTGGCAAAGCATGTGCTTGGGATGATGAACAGTGTCAAGCCTTTACAATAAGCGATTATTAGAGTTTAAGGAACAGTGACGAGTCTTTACAATAACCAATTTCTGCCATTTTAGATTTTAAGCTAACAAATAAAATTGTAATTGTAATTGGATAATTATTGCAATAAGCTTTTTGACAACTATAATGGATTTTAAGTATGAAGACGTTGAATGTTAAAGCCTATGATAAGAACTCTTACCTTTAAAAATATATATATATATATATATATATATTTCAACATTCTGCGTACATTTAAAATCTGTGTCAATATTTTGCATGTCATTTGTGAGCAATTCCTAAGCACACTTAAGTCATCTATTATAGTGTTGCCTAAATTAGCACCTGTTGTTTCCAATCAGTTTATTTTTCTTCATTGATTATTAAGCGGTTCGCTAATGTGAATCATTTATAATTAAAAAGACTAGAGGAAAATATAATCATGGTGGTAATGTATGTTCTCAAGTTTTGATTATTGGGAATCAATGGTTGTTATGGGAGTCATTTTTTAACATTTTTAAATTTAATAATGTGTATAATTAATTAATTAAAGTAAGCACAATTTTTTTTGTATTATTTTAAAGTATATTGTGTTATAGTGTATTTTTCTTTTTAAAATTTTGTGGAGGTGAGGTATTGATTATTGGCTTTTTGTATTCTAGCGCAACTTACCTCAATACTATATACCAATGATAGATTTAGACATTACATAGAACATAGAACTAGATCAAAATGATGCATATATTTTTAGTATCATTAATTTAAAGTCTAAAATATTATCATATTAAGTTTGAACAAAATAATGAGATAAAAATATAACTTGCCTTAAATTTATATTGTTGTCTTAAAATCTAATAGTTATGCAACATGATTTTTTTTCAATGGGATATAAGGGATACATCATCTTATGTCACTTTCATATAGAGAATTAATGATATGGATTGGTCATAAAGGTAGTTATATCCTATATGATTATGCGAATTGGTCATAAAGGTAGTTACATCCTAAATAATTATGAAGTTGTACAGGATCATTCTAATAAAAGCTAGATTTTTTTATTATTATGATTTCTTTTGTGATATTTAATAATCAAATTATAGTCTTCTATCTACGAGATTAATATTAGAGGATGGGTAAGAATCTATAATTGTAATTCTAAGATCAAGTTTCCTTTTATTTTTTAAGTGTATAGCACGATCTGTATTATAATAGAAGGCATAATTCTATTTTAGTTCTAGAGAGATCTGGCACATTTTATTTCTTATGATGATGATAGTATTCAATGTGATGCTAATTTTGTCATTAGCCTAAGCACCTTCCCAGGAACACATTGTCATAATGTGGAAATCTAGTTTGTCTTCACAAATGTACAAGAAGTCCCAAGTATGTTAGCCTTGTTATATGCTATGTTACTTCAATATGTTAAAATAAAAAAACGAATCAACAAAAGAACAATGTTTAAAGGCATCTGTTTGCTTTCTATGCTTTATGTGAAACTAAGCTGTATGTGAATCTAATGTAATTCTTTGAATAGACATAATAATTTGTGCAACATAAATTCTACCTTTTGATTCTTCTATCAAATATTTGTACAATACAATCTTTAATTTATAATTATAAATTTTTATTACATTTCTCATGGGCTCTCTCTGACACCTTAATTTTATAGATATATTATTATCATCTTTTTTTTTAGAATATTTTGTTATACTTAGTTATTTTTTTATTTTTTTATTTTTCATTCAATTCTTATTCTATTGAAAGCTAGTTTAGGAGAATCCCATTTCACTCATTTTTTAGTCAAATTGGCATTTCCTTATTGAAGGGCACCAAATGAAATGCATACAATATTGATAGAGATTAAAATGACTACCATCACATAGATCAAGATTGTCAAATTTACAATAAAATTATTATTGTGACTTGAAAGCTTGTCAATTTGCAATAAATCTATAATTGTGACATGTGGAGAAAGATCTATTGATTGCTCTTTCAGCAGCCTAAGTACAAAATAGAATAAAGTCAATGCTTTGATTGGATTCATCACACTTGACCTATCTAATTTGATTTGTTGGCTATGTAGATCCTTGCATAGCTGCAAATTATTTGCTGAAAGCTTCACCAATATATGGAATCTTTGCAAGGTGCACTTTGAACTTTATAGTAGACCTATATTTATTAACAACAATATCCTTATGATAAAACTAATACAATCAACCATAATTTTGAGTAGTGGGTAATTTGAAACTTTGTTAAAAGAATTCTTCATTTACTTCCACATTATTTATTTGCTTCTTCCATGACTTTGTTTATAGGGTTAAATATAATTTCTTATATTGATTTAATCTTAGAATTCTACATTACTATCTTTTAACTATAAAAAATGACATATTTCTTAAGTACTGCAACATCGTTTTCTATATCAATCAAATGATCCATTAAATAAATATAACTTGTTAGTCGATTTTACTTCATTCCTAAAATGAGCTCTAGTTCAACTAAGTTTCTCATGAAAACCTCTATTCAATCATCATTAATGATTTTGGGTAAGAGGAAGGTGGATGTTGTGCCCTTAAAACTTATTTTTCTACGATCTCTTGATGAATATGATGTAAAATCTATTCCCTCTTCAATCAAATTTGTAGCAAATATCAATATGGAAAAGTACATTTGACCTTGTAGATGAAACCATAAAAAAAGCAAACAAGTATTAGGAAAACAAATGGAGATTAGTTTTGGGTTAATTTCAAAAAATATACTATTCAAAATTGTTGCTAGCTGTATGAGGGTTACTTCACACAAGAAGCTTAAAATATCGGAAACAAAAAAATGAGGATTAAATTGTCAGCAAGATATAACACTTTATAGCTTACAATCCTCTCACCTCTGGATTATTTTGCCTCTTCTAGAGCCTCAATATTGGTGTTGTTTTTCTCTTATAGATTATTTATTTTAATGAGATGCTACCTTACTTCCTCATATAGATCCTTCATGTGTTTAGTATAATCTTTAGTATTTTCACTTTTCTTCCATTTTCCTCAATTCCATAACATTTCTAGGACTACTTCCATATACAATCTAGAATGGCGATTTTCCTCTACTATTGTTAACTAAGTTGTATGCAGATTTAGCTTGTGGAAAAAACTATTCCCATCCCTTTGAATTTTCTCGTGTATCAAACATCTCAAAAGATTACCCAAACTTTTGTTTGATCATATGTTTGTGGGCGATGTTCATAACTAAACTTCAAATATTGTTTTAGATTCTCCCACGATGCCATCCAAAAATATCCAACAAAATTTGTGTCTACCTGAAACTATGCTCTTGGGTAGACCATGAAGTCTAACCACTTGAAAATATCTTTGCAATATGGACATCATTTGTCTTTTGACAAGAAATGAAATGTTCCATCTTGGAATATCTATCAATCACCACAAAAAGAGAATCATTACCTCTTTGAGTCCTTATTAGACCAAGTATAAAATCCATATTAATGTCATCCTATGGTCTTTCAAGTACATGCATAAGATGATATAAATTAAGATTTTGACTCTCTTCCTTAGCTAGTTGACATATGTAGGTCACCTCTTTATGCTTCTAAACATGTTGGATCTTTTGGGTACAAATGTTTGAGTTATTTAAACACAAAACTTCAATTCTCATCTCTACCAACAAATTTTTCCTCCAACTCAAAACATCTACAACTTGTTAGACCTCTTGTTTCTTTGCTTCAACACAAATGTATAGCTATTAAAAAAATCAACCTTTTTGAAATGTCTTTGATTTAATTTCAGCTAGCAATTTAAATACCCCAAGATTTGATGATCAATATAAAAAAAAACTCATTAGATAAATATGTCTGCATTTCTTTCATTCTCTAATAATAACACTATTATTTTTTATCATAAATAAAATATTTCTTCTCAGTGTAATTGAGATTTTCACTAAAATATGCAATGAGCCTTCCTTCTTAGCTTAATATTGCTCTTATTATGCCCAAGAGGTGTTCCTATACAATGTCAACACATCCATGTAAACAAAAAAAAGAATCACATTTACAACCACAATGGTATATTATATTTAAAAAAAATTCAAATTTGAAGTCTTGCCATCTCATGTTGAAAGGCGAGACATTTCATCCATAAAAGCAATAGCATGGAAATATTTTTGCAGATACACAATGCCTATGCCACTCTTTCCAAACCTAAGGACCATGCTTAGTCTTAGGAGCTATCATTTCATGTTTGCATAATTGGGAAACAAATCAAGACGGGGCCTCTGGAATTAATGAGTAGTCTTTTTGTATTTTTGTTTTTTAAGATAATATTTCTTGCTTTTACATGAAATGGAATATGATGCACCCTTTGACATGAAGAAATGCCAAATTAGATTTGCAGTAGGTTTACCTAGGTTTCTTTATGATTCATCTTAAAGAAGTTGCTTGCAGATCCATAACTCACATGCTGATCAATGACATGTTCACTTCTCCACCTTTGGATATGGTAAACAAAAATTCTACAATTCTAGAAAGAATCTAAATTTTTTGCTCAAACATTTAATTATAGCCTCTCAGTTTGGTTATGTATTCTTGCAGTCTTATAATAAGAAAATGCTGATAACATCCTCTGAATTTATATATTGATGGTGTTTCTTTTGAATAGAATTTTCTGTTCTTTAGAGTTTTTTCTAGATTTGATTGGGTTTCTTCTTTTTTAGAGTTTGTACTTGTATAGAATTAGCATATTGTATAACATGTCTTTCAAATTATACACGATGTTAGGAATGATTTAATGGCTATTGTATCAGTCAGAGTTCCAAAGGAAAAGGAAAAACATTTGAACCTAATCAAGGCACATGTAAGCCATTTCATGTGGCTCGTCTCTGTAGCTAATGAAGAAAAAAATCATAAAAGCAATAAAAACTAGTGCTTGTATCTGAATGAGGTGTAATGGTCAAGCCGATAGTAATTTATATTATTTAATTATCTTTATAAATTTAATAGATTTTTTTATTAATATTATTAAATTAAAATTTTAAAATATAATATAAGAACGAGTTAAGAATTAGAAAAATATATGATTCTCATAATAGATAATGGAATATGTCAAAAAATTTGACATTAAATTTATCGCATAGTCAAAATCTTAAAATCATTTCAAACACACTATCCATCAATCTTCCCCTGTCCAATACCTAAAGAAAATTTGTGGGGAGATTTTCCTCTTATGTGAAATGGAGGCGAAGATTTGTGGGGAGATTTTCATTTTCCTCTTATGTGAAATGGATGCGAAGATTTGTGGGGAGATTTTCCTCTTATGTGAAATGGAGGCGTAATGGCAAGCCGAAAGTAGGTGAGAATTCTATTAGATTAAATTAATTTATGTTTTTGTCAGCCCAAGCCATCTACCCATAGAGTCAATGTTTTATGTAGAAAATGTTAAATACAACATCTAAAACATGACAGTATTTGTGAAAAAAAAAGTGGCCTAGAAAGAAGGGCTTCAGGTTCCCCAAATTTTGAAGAAATTCTAGTGGCATGTACTTTGATCTGTCCTCTAGATTCCCAATTACAAGAAAATAAACAATTGGGTAGAGGCCAAGATGATTGTAGTAGAAAGGCATGATGTGGTTGTGCCTATTCATTGGATACTCCTGCAATTAAACTACAATCATAACTAAAAGAAAATTAATTCACCTAAAACTACAAAAAAAAAAAAACAACCTAGACGAATTTGGTCAAGTGATGTAATCTATTTTTGATTTATTTAGATGGTTCATTATAAATTATACTTAACATGTGCAAATCCAAAACATTTGAAAAAAACATGTGGCAGGAGTGTTTGATGTTAAGAAAAATGGTTTCTTACTTCGCTCAGTCTCTATGATGTGCAACTATTCCTCGCGGGATGGTGGGGTGTGTATTCTATGCTTATCCCCATCGTCTCACAAGAGTCATTTGGTAATGGAGTATGCCTCGTGGGGTAGCGGGAGATGATGTGCAACTATGCCTCGTGGTATGGCGGGGTGTGTATTCTATGCCTACCCCCGCCGTCTCACAAGAGTCATTTGGTAATGGAGTATGCCTCGCGGGGTAGTGGGAGATGATGTGCAACTAAGCCTCGTGGGATGGTGGGGTGTGTATTCTATGCCTACCCCATCGCCTTGCGAGAGTCATTTGGCAATGGAGTATTCCTTGCAGAGTAGTGGATTAAAATGTTCTGTAATATTACAAAGACTTGTAATATTCAATTCACAATAATTCAATAGTAACTGGTCAAAAATTCCTATCCTTACAAAGAAAATTTGTATATAAATAAAACATACAAATAAATATCTAGAAACTTTTTATAAGATGTTGTTTTCCTAATTGATATTTTTTCCCTGAATTTTAGAGGGTTCTTAGCGGTATACATTCTTCTACATATGTATGTGATGTTTTTTGGTAATGTAAACATATGCATATTAAAAAAATGTATATTTTTAGTCGAAAACATCTTTATTGATTGTTCTATACCTATTTTAGTAATATATGCTCTACAAACACCAAGAAAACACATTCACAGTTAGCATATATGTCTACCCGAATATTTCCAACTATACTATTTGAATAAAATCCCCAAACCATTATGCTTTGATGGATATCCACACCCTATTGTAAAACTCCCATTTTGACATACATGTCAACTAGGGCAGTTGCAACTACATCCTCTGACAAAATTATACTATCATTTGTGCTTTGATAGATGTTCATGCCTTGTTTCAAAGCTTCCATTTTGGCATAGGCATGGAGGATGCTTGGAAAGATTGTGGACTTTGGCTCTACATCTGCCAATTGCATTTGCATGAAAGTTTCTAAAGCTATTTTTGACAAATCCATGTAGTACATATCCTTCAATCATGGCATTCCATGAGACCACATTTGTTTGAGGCATTTTCTCAAACATATCATATGCTTTGTCCATGCTTCCACATTTTGCATACATGTCAACCAGGGCATTGGCAACTACAACATTTTGACAAAATTCCTCTATCCTCTATCCTTTATGGTTTGATAAATTTTTCTAAAATGAAGTAATGTGAAAGTAAGCAACCAGTGACAAAGGGAAACAGAAAACTGCCCAAGAGATGAAGTAGATGTCCACATAGAAATCACTTCATGGTAAAGAGCAATATGAAAGAACTTGGTGAGAATGGAACATGTAACACAAGCAATGAATGAAAACATTGAATTACAATCCCAAGAGGACAATGGTATGGAACATATAGGAATCATTTCTTACTATTTGAAGGCTATCCAAGTATGAGTTTTTTGCTACATCTTTACCACAAATTAAAAAATCCATGCCATGACTTGAAGTCATTTAATAAAAAAATCAAATCAATGAAAGGAAAAATAAGCAAGCATTATAAAGCACTCATGTGGTTGAATAGTGACACATAAACAACTATGGATCATATATATTCATTGTAGTCTTCATTGTTGATACGAGAAATCTTGAAAATTCAAGAAAGGATTCTAATGTCATTATTTCACATATTAATATTCTTTATTAATAAAAAAATATATTGATATAGAATTTATGTTTTCTATAATGAGTAGATCTTTGTCTATATAAGATGACAAAGGAATCCTCCAATTACATGACAAAATAGAGACATTTAAAAAGAAGAATTTATGGCTTATTTTTATCTACTTCTGAAAAGCACAAATTTAAACATTAATAAATATATTTTATAGTGTATTAAAGTGAATAACAAATTAGAGATGCACACTAAAAAAAACATACATCTCTGTATCTCATTATAGTTTTTCTTCACCTCCATCATGGTGACACTTACTTTGCCATAAAACATTTCAATAATTTACAATAACCACATATCATAGTAGCATAAAGCTTACTTGAATTGCACACAGAATTGGATATGTTTAATTGATAAGGCAATAAAAATTTACCAAACAATTGTACCATATAAATGGACTTCACAAGTAAAATTTACCACAATCAAAATGAGATGCTCATATAAAAATAAAAGCCCCCAAAAAATATGTTTCACCTACATTCTCAAGCTCTTGTCAAATTTAGTAAACCTTCTCAATTACATAATGAATTTGCTGTCAAGATTAAATTCTTCTACCTTATTATCTTTAACTTTGTCTACCATACTTGATGATAATTCCTCAGTACCTTTTAGCTGACAAAACCTACACAAAATAGTAGGTTTGTAATTAACATGGTAATTGTGAATAGCTCACACGTCAATAAAGAACATTTAATTTCTCTTAATACAACTCTTTTCAAAAGCGAAAAAAATTATGAAACCTTACCACAACAATTTTTTTTGATCAATCTTTGTCATTCTTTGATGATATCAATTATTAGTGAACGCATGATTTGATTATACATTTATACATTATACTTAAAATGCCAAATTTGAACATGCAAATAAGGGAAAAAGTATGTATATTTGAGGAGAAACTACCTAAGGGGGTATGGAGATCAATCAATAATTTAGATTGGCAGTGCACCTCCATTAGGTTTTAATGCTCGAGGCACTCAATCTTAGCTTGTAGGATCATCTAGGGCACATTCCACATGTCCTAGGTTAGGTCTGTTGGCAATTGACACTCATCCGGTGGCTATCGATGCTTGATTAGTGGTTTAGGGTTGCCATTGATGGAAACCCTTCTTGAGATTCCTATCCGGTAATCACAGATCTTTATATTCGGAAGTGGATGTGAACTGGTAGCCAGTTAACCAGTAATTCAGGTTGAGTAGAGCAATTTTGGTCCAAAACCTTTTTGGTGATTGTGGTGTCATGAATCGTGTATGGGATGATTGGGCCAACATAGAGACAACATTTTATCATCAATTTGGTGATCCAAATTTGTCTTTGGTGATCGATCAAGCCGACATATGACTACACGATACATTAGCAGGCCAACTTGGTGAATGATCTATTTTGCTATTGTGGATATATAAGACCGGTACAAAAGATATTTTTGATGTGTGGTATGATTGATATGCGAGCAAGTGGTGATCGAGAATCCTTTGTAGCAAAATTTCACATGCACATTCTTGATCTGGTAGCTGACTGAGACAAGAAACAAAGCAGAGTTGCAGAGCAAATATAGTTTGAGGTTTGGCGCTTAATCAGAACTCATCTAGGCATTGCTAGATGCTATTTTGGAGTTCTTTAATTGTATTTCATCGTTGTAGATGATTTGTAAGACAGTGAGCCTTCTGGGGTTGAATCCCTTATTGTAATTGAGCAGTGAGCTCTAGGAAGTGTGCCTAAATGCACGTGCATTCCCCCTCATGTAATATTGTTTTTCTACTGGCCATAGTGGAATAATATTGTGGGTTCAAATCCCACCGTGGTTTTTCCCATTTGGGTTTCCACGTAAAAATCTTGGTGTTATGATTTTGTGATTGGTTGTTTTGAGTTTCTCTATTTCAGTTTCATGCATTTGTTTCCGGTGATTTAAAGTTAAATCAAAAAATTTGTTAACTGGTAGAACATTGATTCACCCCCCCTCTCAGTGTTCCTTGATTCCAACAATTGGTATCAGAGCCTAGTTCCTTTAAGAAATCCTAATTTCTTGAGGAAGGTCTGGGAGATTGAATCAATGGATTTCGGTTTTCAGAGACAACTTAGTGTGGCACTTGAGGATCTTGATACAACAAGAAATGAGATCAGTTCCTTGAAGAGAAACTTGAATGTAGCTGAAGACTTCATTAATTCTTGAAGGATCAAGTGAACACTTCAAGAGACAAGAGGAAAGAGCTAATGGACAAGTCGAAGGAGAAAGAAGATCAATGCATGGAAAATCAGGACAAAGTTGACAAGCTTGAGAGAGAGAATCCTACATTGAAAAATGAGATGCAATCCATTGTGTTGAGCTTGACTAAGGAGATTGAGGACCAAAAGAATAATGAAGAGAATTTGACTCAATCATTGAAGGAAAGAGAAGATGAATGCTTCAGGCTTACCTATGAGAATGATCAATTGAAACTTGAGTTGACAATATCAAGGAATAATGGTCAAGAACTTGAAAGACAGATTGTTACAGATTGTTTCCCTAAGAGATGAACTTGCTACTACAAATGAATACAAAGACAAATTCAATGCTAGCTTAGCAAGGCTTAATGAGATGCTGGAAATTCAGAGACATGGAAATAACATGCGAGGACTTGGATTTGAAAAAGGAGAATCCTTTGAATCTGGACAAAGCAATGAAAAACCTAAGAACAAGAATCCTCTGGTAAGACAACCTAATGATCATAAATTCAATGGTAGATGCTTTACTTGTAATAAATTTGGTCATATGGCGAATCAATGTAGAAGTAGGGTGAATAATGGTCCTACCTTTATCGGTCAATGTTTCATATGCAATAATTTTGGTCACAAGTCAAATATGTGCAGAGCAGTAATGAATAATTTTAAAACAAGAGATGCTATGCTTATGGGATGTTGGGACATATCTCTAACAAGTACAGGATGAGACCAAATTAGACGAACTTTAGACCTATGCATAATGTTTTTTTTCCGTGCATGCAATAAAACCAGTCACATTGCAAAATACAACAGAAGCTAGAATAGTGCTCCAATAGACAAGAACAAATCGTTAGACAATTTAGATAACCGGAAGACAACTGAGAGGTGGGGGGGGGGGGGGTGAATCAGTTGTCACAAATTACTGGAAGCATTAGCAATTTAAAATTTAATACCAGAACCCAAAACAATAATACCGGAATAGCACATAATCCAATTAAGCATAATCAATAATCACAGAATAAAAGCCATCCACACAACACCAATATTTGTACATGGAAAACCCAGTAGAGGGGAAAACCACGGTGGGAAACCTATCCATAGTCCGATAATACTTCTGCAGTAAGTATGTGAATTAAAATAAAGGGACCTGCACTTGCAAGAAGGCCAACAACCTAGAGCACACTGCTAATCACAAAAGGAGCCTCATTGACTACATACAAATCCACACTACAATCCAAAGAAGTGTTGAATTGCAAAAGATAGCATCTCCTATGCTTAAGTACAGTTCCAGTTAAGCTCAATACCAGAGGAATAAATCCTCTTACACAAACCCAATTCGATCTCCAATGATCGACCAACTCCTCTGCCTAAATGATATTACATTATTCACACATTACATTCCTTGACCATGACCTCTTACAATAACCATGATGATCTACAACGAGATCTTACATCTTATTTATACAAACCCTCGACCATAAACAATCAGGTCGGCCACCAGACAATAAACCGTTTACATAATTACAAACCATGTCGGCCTTAGACCAAAACAAATAATATCCACACATAAGATATCTTAGAAATACAACAATAGGTCCTATCCACACATTACATTAATGCCAACACATAACCTAGATCAACCAGGACCAAGTATAGGTCCACATGCTTCAACAATGATCTCCAAATGCCAAGTCTCGAACATGATCACCAACAACATCCCGAAACTCCATCAGAAGCTGCACCAACACCAATTATGCAATGCATCAAAGATCTCCACCAAAAGCTGTGCCAGTGAAACCCTCGTCGGAACCATAAACCAATCTTCTAAGTAAGCAGGATAGCATCCAATCACCAGCCCGAAACCAACTAACCAAATATGAGTATGAGTATCATGAACAAGCCAATTTCATCACCAGATTATATCGGATCATGCCGGATCCCAGTTAACCAAAAACTACTCAACCTACCAGGACCAGAAGGGTGCCAGTAAAGCATCCAAACAACTAGTGTTGACATCAATGATAAAACATCAATGTAACACATAATCAATTCCACCAAATGGCCAACAATCTCCCCCTTTGGCATTGATGGCAACAATAGATGTGAAAAATATCTAAGTACCAAGAAAAGCCAAACAAGTCTCTCATTGTGGAAGACAATCAACAATCTCCTGCATATAGCTTTGAATATCAATGTCTCTCCCCCTTTGAATAATATCTCTGTAGTTTTGAATTTCTTTTTCACATCACTATCTCTCCCCCTTTGACATCAATGCCAAAAATTTGACAAAAATATCAAAGCAAAAAAATAAGCCTCTAAATCTCAAAGCTGACTACTCCCCCTGAGCAATAGCATCCCACATCAGTGGCATAATGAATAGTATCTCTGATAATGCATGCCAGACTGATGCCAAACCGCATCATCAAGTTTTTGCCTGAGGGGCTGAAACCCCCAATCTGTCTCTCAGGTACTCAAATGATTCCTTGGATAAAGGTTTAGTGAAAATATCTGCAATCTGTTCTTTAGTGTTCACATAAACCAATTTAACTTCATTTGATTCCACCTTCTCCTTCAAAAAGTTATACTTGATAGATATGTGCTTTGTCTTAGAATGAAATACCGAATTCTTTGATATATAAATAGCAATAGAGTTATCATAATGAATAACTACCAGTATATCACAATCCACCTTTATATCCTTCAACATTTTCTTCATCCATAAAACTTGTGTACAATTAGTAGCAGCAACAACATACTCAGCTTCAACAGTAGATAAAGAAGTACATGACTGTTTCTTGCTGATCCATGAAACCAACTTCTTTCCAAGAAAGAAAGCTCCACCGGAAGTACTTTTCCGGTCATCAACATCTCCAGCCCAATCAACATCTATATATGCACATAAAGTAAAGTTATCATCCTTAGGGTACCATAAGCTATATTCTGATGTACCTTGCAAGTATCTAAAAATCCTTTTCACCGCCATCTCATGATTTTCTCTAGGATCACTCTGAAATCTTAAAACAATAGAAACATCATTCATAATGTTAGGCCTAGTCTGAGTCAACTAATAGACCTCCAATCATAGATTTGTACCTTGTAGGATTTATTGGTGCAGAAACATCTTTCCTTGTCAATTTATCACTTGTAACCATAGGTGTACTTATCAGTTTAGAATCTCCCATACCAAATTTATTCAACAATTCCTTAGGATATTTAGTTTGACAGATAAAAATACCTTTGTCAGTCTAAGTAATCTGCAAACCTAAGAAAAATTTCATCTCACCAATCATAGACATCTCAAATTCTTTCTCCACATTCTTAGAAAATTCTATGCATAACTTATCTTCACCTCCAAAAATAATGTCATCAACAAATACTTCAACAATCAGTATATCATCATTAGTGATTTTATAATATAAATTACTGTCAGCACTGCCCTTAGTAAAACCATGCTTCAAAAGATATTTATCCAAGCTTGCATACCAAGCTCTAGGTGCTTGTTTCAATCCATATAAAGCTTTCTTTAACCTGCAAACCATATTAGTATCATCTGATAGTGAAAAACCACCAGGTTGCTCAATATAAACTTCCTCATCAAGATCCCCATTCAAGAATACACATTTAACATCCATCTAATAAACCTTGTAGTTTTTATAAGCAACATAGGCAATAAATAATCTTACAACTTCAATCCTAGCTATCGGTGCAAAAGTTTCTCCGTAATCAATTCCTTCCTTCTAAGAATATCCTTTACAAACCAATCTAGCCTTATTCCTTATAAATTTACCATCCTCATTCAATTTATTCCTATAAACCCATTTATTTCCAATGACATTTTTATTTTTAGGCCGGGGAACCAAAGTCCATGTGTTATTTTTCTCAATCTGATCTAATTCTTCTTCCACAACTTTTAACCAAAATTTATCTTTACATGCCTCAATTAATGATACCAGTTCAACTTGTGAAATTAAACATACCTGATTAGTTTCCAGTCTTCTTCTTGTCATCACTCCGTTGCTCTTATCCCAATGATTTGATCTTCAGAATGATTCAATCTCACATACCTAGGAGTCTTCTAACTCTTTGTTCCTCTTCCCTGTTCTTCAGTTACTGTAGAATTCTCTGATGTTGCTAGAGTAACTGGTTCAACTCTCTGTTCCCGTAAAGGTGATACTGGTTTATATATAATCATTTCCACTGCCAGTTCCTTCTCATAAATTCTGATTTGACTTTTTCTCAGCTCATGTACTTTGACATTAGCACTCTCCACAATTCTCTGCAATCTCTCGTTATAACATCTATATGCTTTGCTTTCATTAGAATAACCAAGAAATATGCCTTCATCACTTGTAGGATCAAATTTCCCAATAGTATCATCTCTCCTGATATAACATTTACTACCAAAAATTCTGAAATACTTAACTGTAGGTGTATGCCAAACCATAATTCATAAGGTGTATTACCGGTTTCTCCTTTGATATGTACTCTGTTGAATGTGTAAACCGATGTACTAGCTATTTCTCTCTAGTAGATATGAGGTAGATTAGCTTCCATCATCATTGTTCTAGCAACATCCAAGATACTTATATTTTTCCTTTCCACAACTCCATTCTGCTGAGGTGTCCGAGGAGCAGAAAATTGTCTTCTTATACCATGCTTATCACAAAATTTATTAAACTCACCGGATGTGAATTCTGTACCATGATATGGTCTCAAACATTTAATCTTCAATCCTATCTTAGTTTCCACTTTAGCCTTAAAGATTTTAAACTTTTCAAATGCTTCATATTTTTCTCTCAGAAAAGTAACCCACATCATTCTAGAATAATCATCAATGATTAGCATGAAATATCTATCACCATGAAAACTTTTAACTCTAGCAGGGCCACATAAATCAGTATGAATAAGATCAAGAACACCATTTGATTTATCTTGTATACTCTTAAAAGAGCTTCTGACCTGTTTATCCATTTGAAATTCTTTACATACCAGATTATAGGGCTTCATAATCTTAGGTATATCTCTAACAACTTTAGTTGAACTGATCTTCACAATCCAATGAAAATTCACATGACACAACCTTTTATGCCATAACCAATTGTCATCAATTTGTGTAATCAAACATGTTTTCTCACCGGAGTTCAAATGAAATATGTTACATTTTGCCTGTGTACCGGTTGCAATCTCCAAGCCAGATCTGTTAATGATTTTGTATTTTCCATCCTTGAAATGTAATTGAAATCCCTTATCTACCAATTGTCCTACACTCAAAAGATTATGCTTCAAACCTTCAACATAATAAACATTGTCAGTATTTTTCTTACCATCCAATGATATAGTTCCTTTTCCTTTGATCATACATGCCTTGTCATCTCCAAATCTAACTAGTCCACCATCAAATTCTTGCAAAGACAGAAACCTCCCTTTATCTCCAGTCATATGATGTGAACAACCACTGTCAATTACCCATTCATCTTTATCCTCAATTTTAGCAGCAAATGCCTTCTCCTTAGGTACATTCTCTTGCAGTGCTGGATCATCTTCCTTGATAGCCAAGAATACCTATTCTTTCCCATTGCCGGATCCATTAGTAGAGTCTTCTGCTGGTTCATCATCTAAAAAAGTAATGCCTTCCTCATCCGCTATGTAGCATTATTTGTCTCTATTTTTCTTGAATCTATACTTGTTCTGATATCCAGGGTTAGGCTTAAATAATCTTTTAACTCTTTCTTCAAATCTTGAATTTCTTTCAGGACATCTAGATGCAAAATGACCAATCGTATTACATGCAAAACATTTAAAAGGTGATTTTCCTTCATACTTACTTCCTACCGGTCCTTTCGGTACTCTTCTAGCAAATAGTGCTTCAAGTTCCTCAAACTCATCATCTTTTCTCTTCATATTTTCTAGTTATTTTGCATATAGAGTTTTCCATTCTTGCTTACTGGTTGTTGATGATGCATGAAAAGCAGGTTCAATCTTCACAGCTCCAGAAGATCCAAATTCCTCAAGCTCAAAAGCAGATAGTTTCCCAACCAAAGTATCTCTGTTGACATATGTATTAGCCATTGTTCTCAACTCATTAATAGCAGTAGCCTTCATTTTGTAAACCGGTGGTAGGGCTCTCAGGACTTTAGAAACAATTTCATCTTCACTCATAGTTCCACCACAAAGTTGAATTCCCATAACAATCTCATTTACCCTTTCCATGAATGCAGTAATCCTTTCATCTTCTTCCATCTTTAGATTTTCATATCTCACTCGGTAACCATCAAGTTTAGCAATCTTTACTATAGGGTCACCTTCATTAAGAGTCTGTAACTTATCCCATAAAGACTTTCCAAATGATTTGTTTGTTAATCCCATTATTTGCTGATAAAAAAGTGCACACAAGAGGGCTTCTTTTGCTCTACAATCATTCTCAAGCTCCTTGTCCAAGTTTTTCGGAGGAGGATTGCCAGATCCCGTATTAAAGGGTGTGACACCATTCTATGTGATCTCCCAAATTTCCTTGCCAAGGCATCTCAGATGAGTCTCGATCTGAATCTTCCATACTGTATAATTTGTTCCTTCAATCCTCGATATATCACTTCAAAAGATAGCTCCTGAATAAATGGATGAACTTGAACTGTTAGTCACCATAGGATCTTCCTCAAGCGATTGAGCTTTCTGCAGAGAGGACCAAAGCTCTGATACCAATTGTTAGATAGTTTAGATAACTGGAAGACAACTAAGAGGGGGGGGGGGGTGACTCAGTTGTCACAAATTATGAGAAGCATTAGCGATTTAAACTTTAATACCGAAACCCAAAACAATAATACCAGAATAGTAGTTAATCCAATTACGCATAATCAATAATCACAGAATAAAATCCATCCACACAACACCAAGATTTGTACATGGAAAAGTCAGTAAAGGGAAAAACCATGGCGGGAAGCCTACCCACAATTAGATAATACTTATGCAGTAAGTATGTGAATTACAATAAAGGGACCTGCACTTACAGGAAGGCCAATAACTTAGAGCACACTGCTCATCACAAAAGGAGCCTCACTGACTACATACAAATCCAGACTGCAATCTAGAGAAGTGTTGAACTGCAAAAGATAGCATCTCCTATGCCTGAGTACAGTTCCGGTTAAGCTCAATACTGGAGGACTAAATCCTCTTACATAAACCCAATTTGATCTCCAATGATCGACCAAATCCTCTGCCTGAATGATATTACATTATTCGAACATTACATTCCTTGACCATAACCTCTTACAATAACCATGATGATCTATAATGAGATCTTACATCTTATTTATACAAACCCTCGACCATAAACAATCAGGTCGGCCACCAGACAATAAACCGATTACATAATTACAAACCATGTCGGCCTTAGACCAAAACAAATAATATCCACACATAAGATGTCCCAGAAATACAACAATAGGTCCTATCCACATGTTACATTAATGTCGGTCCATAACCTAGATCAACCGAGACCAAGTATATGATGGTATGATGAAAGAATAAGTATTTGGTCAACTACTATGAGGGGGGTGGGGGGTGAATCAGTAGATAGAAAAACTGATACAAACTTCACCAATCTCAAAATCAATCTCTCAAAGTAAACTATCAATGCAATACCACTGTCAAGATAAAAAATCATAAGATAAATCGGTTGACTGTTACAACAAATTAACAATAAACAACTTCAAACTCATAAACATCCAAATAATTTTTCATATGTCAACAAACTTCATTTCTCAATGCTTCTGGTTATCATGACTTATCAAAGTAGTTAAGTAAATCAACCATAAGAACATAACCAAAAAAACATTCAACACTTGACACAAACATTTTGACGTGGAAACCCAAATAGGAAAAACCATGGTGAGATGAGACTCTCAAGATAACTATCTGAACTCTTCTGATGTTCTCCCGGTTAGGAGCATAGTCTGTTAAAGCTTTACAAAAGTCCTGTTAAGAACAAATCCTGTTAGGGACCACCCGGTTAAGGGATTGATTACAATGCCTTGTTAGAAGCAATACCCTATAAGGAGTAACCTCGGTAGAGGATTTGAAAATCCAAGCTAATGGATCACCTTATTAGAGGATTTGAATAGCACCAAGCTTGTTAGAGCTTACCTGATTAGGGGATTTAAATTCTGCTGTAATTGTTAGAAAATAAAAGGAGTTTGCTGATCTGTTTGAATAACACTACACTTTCTTGATCAGATCCTTTTCATGCTCCTATCTTCCTTTACTCAAATTGTAGATACATCATTCGGTTCGGCAACCACACACTCAACTGATCTTTACCAACACTAAAACTAAACAAATTCATCAACCTTTCAAACAAATCAATTAGGTCGGTAACACAACAAAAACCTAATTCTCATAGAGATTACAAAAAAGTCAGTTCAAGTATGACCGTTGGATTACATAGCAATCTCTGCACATCAATCAAGGAAACCTTAATCGCTCCTTGATCACTGCTTCATCGAACTTAGTAACTCATCACGCACTTTGCATTATATGCAATATACTTTCTCATTCCCTAGACAAAAACCGTTACATCAACTCGCCAAAATCACTTGAAATTGTCTTCATACAATAATCACACGTGTCATAATCATTGTCGCTTATCATCAGATTGTAAACCAATATAACCAATTCACCAAACTTAATCAGTTAGGGTTCATCAAAAACAACAGGTAGGGTTTACTGGTTACCAGTTCAACTCTGCAATATATAGAAATACCAGTTCACTCCACAAATTCTTCCTATCGGTTATAGTTTCCTTCACTAGATCTTCCTACCGGTTACAAAACAATAATATTACAAAAATATCAACAATATCATTACCAGTTAATTGACATCAATGACAACATAACATATCATTAATGCAATCTTCATGCAAATGCCAACAATCTCCCCCTTTGGCATTGATGACAATACAAATATCAATACCATTGATTGCTACTGTGATTGTGAATAGGAATCCTGGTTTACATTACCAAGTATTCACCATGCTCTCCATGTATTCAGCTTGTCACTAGTTCTTCTCCCCATAATCACATAATTATTCTCCCCCTTTGACACCAATGACAAATTGAAACTAAAACATGTAATGTCAATTTTCACTGTGCAACATCAACAACCTACAACTTGATTCTCCCCCTGTGGAATAAATCCACTTCTACACCAATTCTTCTGTAAAATTCTGCAAGTAGCTCCGGGACTGATGTAATCTACATCATGCTTAACTGACCTCATGAAGGGGTACAACCCCTAGCTGACTTCTAAGATACTCAAAAGTAGTCTTAGGCAGAGGTTTAGTAAAGATATCCGCAAGCTGCTACTTGGTAGAAACATGTTCCAAGATCACATCTTTACTTTGCACTTTTTCCTTTAAGAAATGATACTTCAATTCAATATGCTTGGTTCATGCGTGCAAAACAGGGTTCTTGGAAATATTTATGACACTTGTATTATCACATAAAATCTTTATAGGTTCTGAAATCTTCATCTTAAAACCTTCCAAAATGTGTCTCATCTTGATAGCCTGAGGACAATTCATGTAAGTTGCAACCTACTTAGCTTCAACAGTAGATTGCGAAGTACAACTCTGCTTCTTACTACTCCATGAAACAAGTCTTCCTCCAAGAAAAAATGCTCCACCGGTTGTGCTTTTCCGGTCATCCTACCCAATCTGCATCTGTGTACACCTTCAAGTCAAAATTTCCTCCATATGGATACCATAATCCATAGTCAACAATACCTTTCAAATATCTAAAAATCCTCTTGGTAGCTATTAGATGTGTTTCCTTAGGATTCTTCTGGAATCTAGCAACTATGCCAACTGCATGAGCTATATCCAGTCTGCTATGAACAACATAGTGCAATTTTCTAATCATTGACCTGTATTCCTTCTCATCAACATCTGTGGATTCATCTTCCTTAGAAAACTTACAACCTGTAACCATTGGTGTCCCAACTAGTTTACAATCACTCATGCCAAATGTCTTCAAGACCTCTTTCACATACTTAGACTATGTGATGAAAATACCATTCTTCATCTGTTGTATTTGTTACTACTTATTATAGTTGCCATTAGTTTTATATCCAAAGTCATTCTATATACTTTAGTCGGTTACTACTACCGAAACATTCAGTCAGTATGCACAAAGCAGTCGGTTATAGAAGAAAGTAGTCACAGAGCTCAGTATACACCGAGCTGTCTACCGAGTAACATTCCATGTCTACCGAGTAGCAATAATGATACACTAAGTGAAACGTTTTACCGGATTCATTGAACCTAGACACACATGTGGAAACGTGTTACAAGATCGAGGAGCAAAAGAACCGTTATCACATTGGAAATTGCACTTAAGGATTGTGTATGATTTATAGGTCATCTAACCAATGAAACATTTTGTATGGTTATTCATTCGATAAATCATGTTTGTAAGATCGAAGCAATGAACCAGATCATCGACATAAGAGATCTATTTATACAGCATGGATTAAGATTAGAATAGAGAGATATAGAGGTGTATGAAGCAAGACATGTGTGATACATAAGAAAGCACTGAGTGTTATGACTGTTACAGAGACACAAAGGTCACCGAGAAGGATTTCAGAGAACAGTCAAAGAACAGAGTAAACAGAAGGGTTTACCGAGTTATTTTATGGGTTACCGAGGTATGCTATAAGCAAGGTAATCTCATTTTGAGCACATAGAATCTGCTATAACATTCCAGATGTAAAGTTGCAAATATTTGTAAAGATTTTATTGTAATTTTATATGGTGAAAATGGATAACAATAATAACAATATTGAAAGGCTAAATGAATTCAATCACAAAAACCCTAGCCTAACAACAACAAAGATCCACCATAACATATGAAGATTACCTAAGACAATGCAAATCAAATGAAACCACAAAGATTATACCTTCACATGTCCAATAGGGTTTTGATCTCCATTCTTCCTATCTCCATTGATCTTGCTTGATATATTTGCTCTCAGATTTTATGTGCACAAGAGCTCAACAAAGAACGGAATGTGGTTGCAAGTAGGATCGTAGTGTAGTCAATTGCATAAATTGATTCATTGGGGTTTGATAATGAGGGAAGCATCTCCTTATATAGAAGACACAATATGAAATGGAGGGATAAGATTGAGAGGTGTAAAAGGAGGCTGGCTATGATTAGAGGGTAGGTAAAAGAAATAATAAAATAATGAAAGGGGTAGGTAGTGTAGGAATTAAGAGATGAATGACATGTGTCATGGGTAGAAAAGGTTAATGAATTAATTAAATAAATAAATATTTATTTAATTAATAGAAGAAATGAGATCAATTAAATAAATAAGATATTTATTTAATTTAGGAAAAGGATAATTTAAATAAATAAATGTATTTATTTAAATGAGAAATAAGGCTAGAAGAGGATAAATGAATTAATTAAATAAATAAAGATTTATTTAATTAATAGAAGAATTAGGCTTAGATAATTAAATAAATAAAATATTTATTTAATTAGACTGGACAATTTTAGGTGTCTACATTTTGCCCCTCTTTGAGACAATGTGTCTTGTCGCATTGTTTCAAAGAAGATAATATGAACTGATACAAAGTTGCCCCAAGATGGGAATGATATGCCCCCTCGAGAGATTGGATGAAAATGTCTGAAAAGATTGCAGACAATCTCTCAATAAGAAAGAAAGGCAAGAATGAACTGACCGGATAAAGTGATAGAGTCATGGGATAATGAAGACTGACTTGGGAAACGAGGGCTAGGGCTAGGGTAGTCTATAAGATAGACCATGGGGGAAAAATACATCCTCATTGTCATCCACACATCCAAGAGATCAGAGTGCAGAGCGAGATAGAGCAGCAGCAGTCAGTAGCGATGGCTTTCGTCCACAGATTCGACCGCGTTCGCCGATTCCAGAGGCCAACAGAGGCAGGAGAGCCGGTAAGTACCACCAAACCTCCTCCTACTTCGACGCATTTATTATTGTCATTAATGCATGGTAGATAGGGCAATAAATGCGCTCTAGGTTAGGGTCCAAAAAAATGTCAAAAATGTCCAGGCGCGTTTGCGTTGGTGCCAGGCGCGTTTATGCGGTCTAAAAGAGTGTTTATGTCATGAAAGCATGTTTGTGTCCAAAAAAATGTGAATTTTTGTCTTCTAGGTCAAATCGGCAGTTCTATGATGAACATACACTGTCGATTGGATAAGCTGCTGAGAGGAGACACTCAAGCAGGTCCTCTAGGGAAGACTAGAAGAGATCAAGGCACTTTGTGATGAACAGTGAGTACCAAGATAGAGTGCTTTGTGATGAACAGGGAGCACTAAAATATGAGCAACACTTTGTGATGAACAGTGAGTGCAAATGTGAGTAACACTTTGTGATGAACAAGGAGTGCCACACACGTAGTACTTTGTGATGAACAGGGAGTACCACTAGGATAGAAGCAACACTTTGTGATGAACAGTGAGTGTCACTAGGATAGATAGCCATATGCATTTAGATAAAAAGTAGCATTTTGTGATAAACAGGGAATGCCACTATGACTGACATGATTGATTTGCTTGACTGCAGGAGTATTTGCCGATGTTGGAGTCACGGGAGAGATTCCCATCGACTCAGAGATTGCGACTTGAGCTGACAGCCAAGGAGCGAGCTGCTATCGAGGCTATGGGATTGAGACATGTTCTAGAGTTTTGGGTGAACATGGGACTGTTGACTGTGTTGGCGGAGAGATGGCACTCCGAGATATGTACATTTCATTTGCCGATGGGGGAGATGACAGTCACCCTCGAGGATGTATACAGGATTCTGCGGATACCGATTGATGGGGAGCTGATCCCATACGATCGAGATGGAGATAGGGAGGCCCTAAGATGAGTGTTCCAGGACCTAGGACTAGAGATGAGGGCTGGACATGTGGCTTGGGATACGATGACAGCTACAGGGCTAGCACTGCCAACAGTTATAGGAGGAGCGATCAGTGGGTTTTTGTGTCCGGATAGGGCGACACGGGGGTTGGCTATAGGCTGGGGAGGAGTATTGGAGATAATGGTGACACAACATACCAGATATGCTTGGGGACCGTGTGTGCTGGCACACCTCTACTATGAGCTGCATCAGTTTGTATACCACGGATCAGTGGGATTGGGCTGCGGGGTGACATTGTTGCAGGTGTGGGCTTATGAGCATTTGCTAGTGACGAGGCCAATACACTTCAGAGGTAGAGGTCATGGACGCAGTTTTGTGCACTTATATGACATGATCACATTGCAGCCACGAATTGGCAGGTTAGAACAGTGTCGGCGGGTGATAGATGACATTGACATGGTCATATGGAGACCATACCTGGGATGCGAGCAGTGGGAGGATGATGAGATTGAGCTTCCCTACACCTTTTGGAGCAGGTACTTGATTGGGCGGACGCCCTATGTGCTGGAGAGGCAGCTAGTGGACAGGGTTGGCAGGCAGTTTGGTAGGATTCAGCGGATGCCACGGGGCTCAGGCATGTATGCACGGACTGTGAGAGATCAGGCACAGTTTGGGCCCCTGTTATCATATGATTAGGCAGTTACGCAGCTGGTAGAGATGATGCCCCTACCCTGGGACATGTGGCCAGAGATTGAGGATGTCGGCATGGATGCCGAGTACACAGCATACTGGGCGGAGCATCCATTCCCACGCCTGATGGATCCGGGAGAGCCATTAGATGGAGATGGTTGTGGGGATGATGATGATGGTGGAGGTGATGGTGGAAAAGGCCGACGGAGGAGGAGGGGAGCAGTTGGAGAGAGGAGGGTTGCACTGTGGAGGGAGGGGGGAGAGGAGAGGCAGGCTCGGGTGGTGAGGGGTCACGGTGGATTGCCGCTATAGGTGCTAGCAGCATAGGGTCCCAGACAGGTACAGGTATAGGGACATGGATAGATATAGGGATAGGTACCAGTACAGGCATCAGTACAGGTACAGGCACAGGCACAGGGGCAGGCACCCATACAGGGGGAGCCACAGGTAGAGCCGGAGGGGGCCGATGCAAAGGAGGATGAGCTAATAGAGCTGAGGGAGATCTGCCAGGGACAGATAGATGAGATCCAGGAGTTGGAGAGGGAGAGGGATAGGCTTAGGAGGAGGCTCAAAGATACTAAGCGGGAGCGGGATCAGGCTATTCAGTGTTATACAGAGGCTGAGACAACACTGAGGGCTGGGAGACAGGCAGTGGAGGACATAGGGGCCGGATATGCCTATGTCTTGCGGGCAGGGGAGGAGATTGCCTACTGGCGGGATCTCTATTATGGTGCAGTGCCAGTGGATCAGCGAGCGAGGAGCTTCCATAGACCATCACGTACAACGACAACTACGGGAGGGAGCCGAAGGAGACAAACATCGAGTGGTGGGGTTATGGGTCCTCCACCACCACCAGATAGAGAGGACAAGAGGGATGATCCTGGGGCGGGTCCTTTAGGGGCTCAGATTCCATCGAGGCCAAGTGGCTCCGAGGGAGGGAGTTCATCATAGCCGTAGAGGGCTCCCTATGTATCAGTATTGTACCATTTTTGTATGATGATGTAGACACCTGCAGGTTCTTTGTAGCCATATGATTGTTTTGACATCATTGTATTATGACACTTATGATATATATATGAGATGATTCATCTTTGCGGCAACTATATGCATGTGTACCTATGTGATGTATGTTCTTATGTGATGCTTATGATATGGATGCAAATATGTATATGATGCAATGCAATATTTTTTTTTGTTCTTTTATGTTTTATATGTGTATGCATGATGCAAATGTGAATGTATGTAATGCAGATGAATATGATAATGCAATTGTAAATTGTGCTAACAGGTGTTGTATGCAGGATGTGATGCAGTTGTGATATCTATTTGTATGTATGAAATGCTTATATGTGGTAATGTAGGTGCAAACTACATGAAATGCAAATGTTTTTGGTGTGTCATTATACTCAGTCATGTGATAGCAGGCTACGTGGACTTGAGAAGGACGATGGAAGTCAATCAAGAAAGGGGGATGGAAGATAGAAGATATGAAAGTGAAAAGAGCTTCTTGTACGTTATCATCATTGAGCTTTATTATGGCAAAATAGGTTATGACAATCGAGGCATATATTCAACCCAGAAAGTCATTGTACCTATTTGCATGGAGATAAGACAGTCACAAACAAGGAATGCCCCAGTTCACACTAGACTCACAGTGTCCTCATATCCTTGGACAAGCCATAGCATTACTAAGAGACAATCCACAGACAACACATACAAATAGGTGACGATACCCCATCCTCGCCTTTCTAGTCAAAGACATCTTGGAGATAGAATCTCTAGTCAGAGACATCCCGGAAAAGCTAAAAGACATGTCACCAAAAAGATAAAATCAAAAGAAAATCAAGACTCAACACCAACATCCACTATAGTCCTCAAGTTTAGTGTCTCTTGTCACTTGTATAAGTCTTATTTGATTGTGGTCATAATGTTTACTTTCACAAAGAGGATAGATAGCACTGAACCATAATGTTGTCTGAGTCGGTTGAAAGATTTGCTTTATTGAAGCCCATTGTTGCTGCTGTGTGTCATCTAAAACTGACTGAATCCATGAAACTGATACTTTATTGCGGAGAAGATGGAACCTTATTGCGGATTGGCGATGCAGATGCTGTTTTATTGCGGATTGTGCGCGGATAGACTGAAGGAAGCTGGAAGAAACTGTACTCCTCGAAACATGTGATGTTCTCAGTTCCACACCCATCACTAGATGTAGGATTTGCCTTAGCCATAGATAGGAGCTGATTTATTATGGATGGAAAGGGAGTGAAAAGGGAGGTTTATTATGAATGGCTAACCAATCTTGGGTAGACCAATAAGAAGCCATGATGGGAATGGGTAAGTTTATTATGGATGAATTGGTCGTGAGTGTGTGCAAAGTGAAAGGATGAAAGTGAATCCTGAAGGAGGGAGGAGCAATGTCTCTACGCATGGCGCTGGTGACCCAGTTTTCACCATGGTACTTGCCCAGGGCACCACCGAAGTGGTTTTCACCATTGGACGAAATTATTTCTCTTTACTTTTTTTGATTTTTCAATGTTTTTTGTGTCACAAGGCGCCTGTTTGCCAGGTTTTCACCAAGTAACGATTTTTTTTGTTTAATAATTTTTTTTTTTGTATTTTTGAATTAGGATACTCTGAAGAGCTATGTGTAAAACTTGTGAAGGTGCATGCTATTGATAGGATCCTCCAAAGGTTCACCCTCTGTAGTTGAGAGCTGATATGCCCCAGATCCATATGCTGCTGTAATGATGTAAGGACCAAGCCGATTTGGTTCGAACTGATGATTACCAAACAAAAGATGAAAAATTAATGCCTTATAAACAAATGGTGGATGACCTAAAACAACACTTCAGAAAGATAGACTTTGAGCAGATACCAAGAGAGCAGAATCACGCCGCAGATGCCATGGCTACAATTGCTTCACTGATTCATATGTTATGGTGAAAATGGATAACAATAATAACAATATTGAAAGGCTAAATGAATTCAACCACAAAAACCCTAGCCTAACAACAACAAAGATCCACCATAACATATGAAGATTACCTAAGAAAATGCAAATCAAATGAAACCACAAAGATTATACCTTCACATGTCCAATAGGGTTTTGATCTCCATTCTTCTTATCTCCATTAATCTTGCTTGATATATTTGCTCTCAGATTTTATGTGCACAAGAGCTCAACAAAGAACAGAATGTGGTTGCAAGTAGGATCGTAGTGTAGTCAATTGCATAAATTGATTCATCGGGGTTTGATAATGAGGGAAGCATCTCCTTATATATAAGACACAATATGAAATGGAGGGATAAGATTGAGAGGTGTAAACGGAGGTCGGCTATGATTAGAGGGTAGGTAAAAGAAATAATAAAATAATGAAAGGGGTAGGTAGTGTAGGAATTAAGAGATGAATGACATGTGTCATGGGTAGAAAAGGTTAATGAATTAATTAATTAAATAAATATTTATTTAATTAATAGAAGAAATGAGATCAATTAAATAAATAAGATATTTATTTAATTTAGGAAAAGGATAATTTAAATAAATAAATGTATTTATTTAAATGAGAAATAAGGCTAGAAGAGGATAAATGAATTAATTAAATAAATAAAGATTTATTTAATTAATAGAAGAATTAGGCTTAGATAATTAAATAAATAAAATATTTATTTAATTAGACTGGACAATTTTAGGTGTCTACAATAATATTTGAAGTTGTAAGTGAAACCTTTAACAGGGTAAAAGAATCTAACAAAGTCTATAAATTGTAAAGCCTTTAACCAGGTGCAACATTTAGTTTAAGTGTTGTAAAATCCTTTAGCAAGGTAGATCTAACGATCTTGATACTCCTAATAGGGTAAGCTATTAGAAATAGCTGAACATGTAGCTCTAATCGAGCACTCTTTATTATTGCAGTAGTGAAGTTGTGGGTGCCATCCCCACCACAGTTTTTCTCTCTAACCAAGAGTTTCTGCGTAGCCAAAATATATGTGCTATGGAGTGAATCATGTATGATTGTTATTTATTTGTTTTAGCTTTATGTTATGTTACAATAGCTTTTGGTTTATGCATAATAGTAAAGATATTTTTGAAGAAAGGATTTGAAGTAGTGATTCACCCCTCCCCTCTCAGTACATTAGCTTTCCACATTGGGCCTAACAATTGGTATCAGAGCTTGAATCTTGGAAAAGGGTTTAACAGCCTAAAGAAAAAGATCTTATCAATGGAAGGCTATAAACAATCTCGAAAAATTGTGTATCTAAAAGAAGAGTTGGATCATGCTAATCAAGTGATTGCAGACATGCAAAGACAAATGCAAAAATCATTGAAAGTGAGAAGAAGATTATCTGACGATTTACAAGACTCTCAAGAGCTAGTGGAACAAATTGAAACATCATCTGAGAATAGTATATTTGAAGAGACTGAAGAGATGATTGAAGAACTGAAGGAGAAGAACAAAGCACTGACTGATCAACTAAAAGCAATGAAAAGAGGACATGAACATTTCAGCACATAGATGACTGAGAATCTTGATACATTGAGGACAATTGAAGATAAAGTAAGAGATCTAGAAAGAGAAAAACAATAGCTTGAAGTATTAGTATCTGAAAATAATGATGAAATCACAAGGATGACTGGGATTCAACAAAATCTGTCAGATCAATTGGGCTATGCACATCATGAAGCAAATCTGAAAGATGATGAGAATCAAGCATTGAAACTTAAAGTATCAAGGTTGACCAATGAACTTGAAACATAAAAGAAATCCAAGGAAACACTGAAAAAGAGTTATGAAGCATCAAAGATGTTGGATGAGCAACTTAATACAAATAGACTTAACAAAGTTGCAGGACTCAGTTACAAAGGAAAAGACTCTACCAAGAAGGGAATTCATACAACCAAAAGAGGAGAATCATCAAAGCAAGCTGGAAATAAGAAGAATATCAAAGGAAAGAAGCCTGTTTGTAACTACTATGGAAAACAAGGACATATTGCTAATATGTGCCAAATCAGAAAAGGTAAGCAACCGAACGTCATTAGGTCTAATGGTTATTGTTACAATTGCAATAAATATGGTCACACATTTAACCAATATAGGACAAAGTCTATTAACAATTATCAGAAGGCAAAATTCAAAGGGTTTTGTAAAAACTACGATAGATATGGACATAGTACCGAGGAGTGTTAGTTTAAGCAGAAAAACTATATGTGGTTTGCACACCGAGAAAATGCTAGAGGTTACCGAATTCACATAGATCCTTACCGACAATATTCTGTAGTACCATGGGATTACAATACAAGGATATGGTGTGAATGTTGTGGAAGATATGGACATATAAGTGCCAACTGCTTTATAAGGTTTAGAATGAACAACTGAAGATCATGGAGAAATCCTGGTATGGCATGTTTTCATTGTCACAAAGTTGGACACTTGGCTAGAGATTGCAAAGATCAACCTAGAGGAGACACTGGGGAAATAAAAGAAAAATTACAGATGATTTGGAGAAAGAAGGAAATTGTGTCAAATGAAGAAAGCACCTTATCTACCGAGTTAGGTGCACCTATTCCAAATTAATCGGTAAAGGTATGAAGGGACTGCATTCTCTCAAAGGTGAAATCTTAACAGTTCCTATTTCATCTTGTACTTAATTCAAAATCTGCATAATTAAAGATGAATTAGAAAATTTGAAATTTTATCAAAGTCTTTTGGAAGCCTATCAAGTTGGTAAATGCAGGAAGTCTGGCTACTCGGTAAAAGCATAAAAAGAAGTAGTGGTACTGAGTGCATTTAATGTTTTCTGACCTAACTACATGAAGCCCAATGAGGTACAATGAATACTTAAAGCTATTGCACGGTCATTTTTCACTCACCAAGTTTTCAGAGAGCAGAGCAAAGCGATTCAAAGGCGATCAAACCACCTTCTGAGCAAATTCAAAGGTATTTACATCAATCACAACGCATTATCAAGATAGTTTACCAATCATATCAAGTTGTTATTATTTGCTAAGTAGAAAGCGTTTGCCATTTGAAAGTCTTCAAACCCTAAGGATCTTTTGTTAGTATTTATCTGAAATCTGCAATGGCACCTAAGATCTAGGAGCCCATTGTTGTTGAGAACATTGAAAAGCCCTCACTGAAATACTCTTTAACTCCCAAAATTGCATCTGAACTAGATGACAAAACTGCATTTTCAATCATTCTGGACAGAGTTTTATTAGTCGAGGATGTGAGATTCTTCACTAAGTGTCGAGTTGAGGAACTAGGTCATGTTGAGATCAAAGACACATATGATGAATTGTGTATCGATGGTAAAATGGATAGCAAATATGAACACATCAAAATCAAGGGATTGACCGAAGCCTAACCTATCCCTGTGTATTCAAACCCCAATGGGTCAAGTTTGTTCTGAGCAGAGTGCATGATGACTTCATGTGGCTAGAAGAGAAACCATTTAAGATCACCAAGGAAATCATTCATTTGATCACCGACTACCCTATTTATGATCATGCCCAAGTTCAGAAAATGATATCATAGAAGGAATTGATCAGTTTAACAGGTGTAGAATCTGATTGCAGGGGACTGAAATTGAACAATGTCATAGATGCAAAGCTAAAGTTTTCCATTAGAGTAATAGGTTATTGTTTCTTCCAATCGACAAGGGAAAACAATGTACCTTGTGCAACAGTCGACTTAGCATATAAAATTGTAAAGAAAGGCATGCAAATTGATTTATGTGAGGTATTGTTGAAAAACCTGTTTGAGAATCTCAATACCATAAGGAAGCCAAATAAGAACAATTCGGCTAATACACTAAAGTTTGGATCATTGTTAATATGCATGTTTTTCTATTTTGAGAAATTCTTTCCATCAGTCGGTAAAGTTGTTTGGGAGCTACACCGACCAATCACCCATCAAATCAATGACTTCATCAAGAAGCTAGGTGATAATTTTAATGATATTATGGATGATTAATTTAGCAAGTTTCAGGAAAGGATGCATAACAGGTACCGGATCCCACCCCAGTTAATGGAGAAATACAAGGATGACATATGTTTTGAAGTGGACACTGATTACTGCTATGTTAATGCTGTGGAACCGAGAACTCAATCTTTGCCACCTATGGGTTATGAGATTGATTTTGACATCACACAACAACATATAGATGCTTTTCTTACATTACCAAGGCATGCTACCGAGCTAAGGTATGGAACATATGAAGAAGTGAAGGAAAAAGTTAAGATGAGCATTGTAGTACCCTAGGCTACAAGGAAGGCAACAAAGATGATCAAGGCATTAACGGAGAAATTTGGAGAAGGTTCTTCCTCCACATCTGTCAAAGGCACTATAGTAATCACCGAAGAGGAATCTGAAGCCCAAGAGGCAGCTATAACATTGAGCACCGAATTGCCTAAGGGAAAAGTTTTGAAAAGAAAGAAACAGGATACATCACAGGTATCACCGACTCCTCCAGCAAAGCGACCTAACACAAGAGCATCTACAACATCACCGAGTAAGAAACCAAAGAATGTTGCCGCACCAAAGGTAACAAAAACTTACAAGAAATCTAATCGGAGACTCATTTTGGCTAAAGAGTCTAGTGACACCGAATCTGAAGATGCAAGCAAATTTCAAATTGTCAAGAGTAAAAAGGTAAATGTACAGTGTTAAATTTTTTTGTGCTAATCTGAAGCAATATGGTGGATTTGGATCATTCAGATATGTAAAATATGAATCTAGATCTGATGATGAAAAGACACAAATAGAAGAAGCTGTCATTTGCACACTTCTGAAATTCTGATTGGTCCCATTGGAAGTATCTAAATCTCTTCCAAATAAATTATATTTGCATATTGACAACAAGTGGAAGTGTTATCACTGTTTAAGAAATGGTTTTTCTTTTCCCATAAATGGCTAGGTTTTTTGAAATTTTGAGTCAAGCACACTATTAACTGCTTCAAATTTGTGTTAAGTCTTTAAGGGTTTAGGGTTTTTGGTTTTAAATCGCTCAAATGTCTGATTAAAAGCCTCTGGTTTCTATTCTTGCGTTACTTTAATTCACTTAAGTAATGGGTCTTGGGGTTGTATGGAGTGTTCCCCCTTTGTCATTTACCTAGGCGGTCGTTAAATAATCGTAAAAAATTTATGCCTTATGTCTTTTTCCTTCTAATGTTGTCGGGCCCAGTAAGCGTCATGCAGTTCTCAGATGGATCTACGACTTTTTCCATTTCATTAGACGAAGTTACGAGTGCTTTAAGACTTGCGAAATAGCAAAAGGAAAAGCATGTTCAATGGTGCACATTTGGTCTAGTTTAATGAGATTCCATCTCACTCATGATCTAATGGCTGGCGTTGATTCATAGCCGAAACTAGCAAGCAAATTACCTTTCGCGAAATGGCGAAAAGGCTTGGTGGGACCCGGCGGTGAAGACTTTTCAAACAGCTAAAAGATGATCAAGTTCAAGAGAAATCGACGGTTCGTGTTGTTTCGTGGCTGATAGATGCTCATGTGTTATGCCCTGCGAAGCAGTGAAAGGTTTTTGGCCCAGGCAAAAGAGGTTTATAAAGAGCATAACAGATGCACAGGTTCTCAAAGATCTAAGGACTAGCGCAGCTTCGCAGGGGAGAGATGCTCGAAAGATAGCTTTCGCGAAACAACAAAATGACATGGCGTTCCAGACAAGTAGTCCAGTTGGTTGAGATGGCGAGTAAGATAATGGCATGTGGCAGAAAGTCAAAGTAGTTAGCAAGTCGGATCTAAGGATTAAAAGGTGGGTCCAAGAGGATGAGTCATGTCGCGGGGTGTGAAGTGACTTGGCAGATCCACATGGCAAGGATGAAGTGGAATCCTGTGTTTTCTCTCAGCGAATAAAAGGTTTACATGTCAGTTTGGGAATGATTAGACACTAGGTGATTAGAGCTAAGTCAGAGGGCCCATGTCTGCCGAACCTTAGTAGGTTGTTAAACATCAAGCAAGTCAGCTCTAATCTAGCAGTCTGCGTGAGTTCGCAAAGGTAAAATGTTTGTGCTTTAAAACCTGTGAAATAGCGAAAGTTTTTTGGGGCCCGAAGAATAGATAAAGCATGAAGGTAAAAGGGGATCAACTCTGAAAAGATCCAAGGGCTTGCATTGTTTCGTGGCTGCGAATTAACTGAGTGTTAAGGCCTACAAAATGGCGAAAGAGAAAAGAAGGTTCTTCCCAGTGTAAAGCTCAATGGTGACGTGTCGATTGACACATGGTTTCAAAAGGGATTGAGGGCACCAAGGTGTAACCGGTAGTTATAAGGGAAATACGAAACATGGCTAACTCTGAACTAAACTCGAAGAGTTTTCCAAGGCTAATGGCTGAGTGCCACATGGTATTTGGTAACCAGTGGAAGAGCGGGTTAAGTGATGCAAGCATAAAGGTCTCGCTTAAAGGATGGTCATCTCAGGATTGATCCAACGCTTCGCATTGTTTCGTGGCCCAAAGTTGAAAGCGGGTTAAGCTATGCGAAATAGTGAAAAACCGTTAGTCATCAAGATGAGGCACGTTTAGTGAAAAAGGTGACAGTCCTGATAAGGGTTAAAGGCTGAGCAGTTAGAGTTCCATATAATGCTTGGCATAGCTTTGCGAAGGGAAAGTGCTCACGGGATAAAGCTTGCGAAGTGGCGAAAAGAGGTAGGGCCCGATGCAAAGGCAAAGGCGTTAAGTCAGTGTAAAGACTGATCAAGTTTCATTTGATTGGATGGCTGGCGTGATTTCGTTAAGCAAAATTGCTAAGACGTTACGCTCTGTGAAATGGCGAAAGAGCGAAAAGGAAAATACACAGGCATGTTATGACCCGTTGGAGCGAAATTTTTGAATTCTTCTATGAATTCAATTTTGAAGGGACGGCCGAAGCATGCAGTATCAATGTCGCAGTTAAGAGCCTGACTACTGTATATGATCTCATATCAATTGAATGAAGGCATCATTTTGAAGAGTAGTTGTAGAGAAGTGCTTATAGAGAAAATTGCTTCAGTTGTAGAGCGGATTTCTTCAAGCAAAAAACAGGTTCTCTTATACTCCTGTTTGGCATTTACTTAACAATGTGTTTTAATTGAGGTCTTGATTTGTCACTAAATAGTTGGGGTTAGTAATTAAATTGTTTGCATAGTTTTTAAGATGACACCTAAGAGAGAATTCTCAGGAAAGGTTAATTACCAGGAGAGGGCTATCTATGATGACTTCCTTGAACATTTGACATTGTCAACTAATGTGGCCGCAAAGGTAAAAGAACTTGTGCCAAGAGCTCCTTGCATAAAAATAGGGGAGGGATTATATGATAAGGGTAATTGGCTAAGAGACCCTCAAATTGGGTTGTCTGGGTTGGGATTGTTTAAAGTTGGATTTGGCATGAGAAACTCCTCAGCCCCGCAAAATAGTATCTGGGAGTTGGATGTTGGAAAATTAGTGGTCCCTGTAGTATTCATGGATGTGGATCTCCTAACTCAGATTGCACACAATTATGATCCAGTCACAAGGAGTATTAGGGATATAAATGGGAAAACCCTCATTGAAATCCATAATGAGGAATTCAGAAATGCTTTTGGGCTTAATGAGTTTACCAATTTTCTAGAACCTATTAATTTCAAATCTCTAGCTCATGTATACAGTGTGCAGAGGAACCACCTTAGAAATGGGCCTCTTAGAGAATTCTTTGTGAAGATAGGTGGGTTGACAGTTGTAGGACCCAATACTGAAGAGCCCTTCTCATTAAATCTGTTCACCCTTAGGGCCAAGGGATTATACTAGTCACTTTGACAAATTTTAGGAGAGGATGCTGAAGCAAATATGCCAACTCATTACATGCTGATGGTTGCTCAGATTTTGAATCCTTCTCTTGCAGTGAACTTTGAATATGCTTCCTTTATCACTGATGCTATCCATGAAGGATTAATAGGAATAAAGAATGGGAAGGTAGATAGGCCTTTTGGATGGTATTCCCTCCTCATGCATTTATTTTTATTCAAGGGTGGTGATTATTTTGCAAGTGGAATGGATCTTGTAAAAGAGAAAGATGGAGATAAGATGCCAGTGCAGTTATGGAGTACAGTGCTGTCATGGGACAGAGAAGATGCAAGCTTCTTAAAGTTTGATAAGTGTTTTGCATCTAAGATTAAGACTCTCCTCTATTCAGAGAATCCAAGAGTCCCCAAGGTTCTTTTGGAATTTATTAGGCCAAAAGAGTTTGCAGAGAATATAAAAATTGTCCACAATTGGGGGTGATATTTACTTATACCCTGTCTCCATAGTTTTCAGAGTATATGGTTTCAAAGGCACTCCATTTTTGTTACCCTATCAGGTTCCTCTTGAAGTGGGAATTACAGAGATCCTCAGGTAGATTGGTGGTGTACAGGAGGCAGAGTTAACAAACAGAGGTAAAGGGACCATTTTCCCTACAGTTACCATAGCTCACCAATTTGTAATAACTAAAGGAGGTTGGAAATGCTTTGAAGATTTTCTTCAACCTTATCATTTGTCAACTATAGTATCCAGGTGTGCCGACCCTGAAGATTTCTTCAATGGCATGTTTAGAAAGAGGGTAATATGCAGAGGTCGACCCCATCAATTCCAGTTTCCTGAAGACCTCATTAGGAATGAGTTTGATTTAGATGAACAAGAGTTGAGGAAGGAAAAGTGGGTGGCTTATAAAAAAGCCTTAGACTTTGTACACCAATTTGATACTAGCTATGACCCATTGTCTAGCTTCCACCCTTTTGAGGAGAAGATAAAGTTCCTAATTTTTTGTTTTGAGGATGTGATGCAAACATTAAAAGAAAAGAGGGAAGTTGTAATTAAGAACAACCCTGAGAAAGCAAGACTGGTTCTAAGTAGGTCTGCATCCACTAGAGAAATCCCTCCTAGTGACTATATGTTGCATAAGAAGTCCAATTACAGTGTGTTGATGCCTACAACAGGGAAGCCCTCTACTTCAAAGGGGAAGAGGAAGATACAGGATGTCATTGAAATTCAAGATAGCCCAAAGAAACAAAGAGTGGGAAAAGAAATACAATCTGATGAACCTTTGTACTCTCCATCTCAATCCCCTATTCATATAGGAGATGAACAAGCAACAACTGAGCAACTGATACAGTTAGGTAGCCTTGGAGAGATAGCATATACATATGATGAAGTGGAAGAGGGAATGCCTGAAGAGCCCCTTACTGCTGAAATGAACATCACTGCTAATGAGTTCAAAGGCCAGGAGTGGGATCCTTAGATTAAGCCGGCCAATGAAGATTTCTTGGCTGACAATAACTTTGTCACATCAGGAGCATTCATGCAATTTGTGTGGAAGCGGAACATTGACAAATATAATGCAAGGTGTGAAAAGAGAAAAGGTGAGCAGCCCCACAAAGATCCAGTTGAGGTTGAGGAGGAAATAAAGCAAGAAATGATTGATGAGTTTAAGACCATCACTCATGAGCAAGGAAGAGACATGGTAGCACAGGCTGGGGTACTCATTCTCCCCGAGTGGGACATAGCAGATGCATTGGTATTAGAGGCAGTAAGAAAAGAGACCAAACCTATGGAGGGAGTCACTTTCAGTAAAGATAATGCTGCATTGGTCATGTGGTCTCTTAAGAGAGATGAGAATAAGAGGAATAAGGACACCTCAGGGTCAAGTTACCTTGGAGGAATGATAGTGAAGAGAGTGCAGAGTACTGGGGTAGTGGAAGCTGCTAGCACTATGCTAGAGACTGCAAAGTTTAGTGTTGCAATAGTAGAATGGGAGGCTAAGGAAAAGGTAGATCTCCAGGTTAAGCTGGAGATAGTTTTAAAAGCCTATAATAGTGCCAAGGAAGAGGTAAGGGGTAAAGACAACATCATTGCCAAGCCACAAAGCCAGTTGGTAGGACAGTACCATCAAGGTGAGTCTTCAACACTGATGATCTCCTCTTCTCCTGCAAGACCTCCACCTACCAGTCCCATTATTGAGTTCCCACCATCTCCAGCACCTTCTAGCTCTCAATTGGTTGAGATCACTCCTCATGAGTTGGAGGATTTAAAATAGGCTCAAGACTTGTATGCAAAGAAATATGAAGAAAGAGTAAGGGCTACAATTTCAAGTTTTGCTGACACCATGGGGGCCTCATTATTGTATAACAACATGAGTAAGATTCTAGATATGTGGAATGAACTTAATGGAGATAAGGCCATTTTAATGCCTATTTTTGACAAGTGGAAGCCTAGAGAGTAGGATTTAGAGCTTATTTGTGTATCCTATGATGAAGCAGGGGCTGATCCTATTATCAAATCCACTTGTGATACCACAAAGGACCTAGTAAAATTAGCAGAAGGAATAGATAATGTAGATAGGAAGATCAATTTGTACAAGAAAGAGCACACTGATCAAGTATTTGAATTACTTCCAGGGGGTTTTGTTAGCCCAGTTCAATTGAAGGACAAACAAGTATGGCTTAAGGAATTAGAAGCCAAATTGTTAGTTAGAATAAAAGGAATTATTAACTTAGAAGTTGCTTCCTTTTTTGTCATAACAATTGAGGAGATAGAGAGAATCAAGTCTCATTATGGTTTTCTCAATTCAGAGGTTAACAAAATGAGGAATTCTTGGAAAAGGTTAGCCAAGGCAAAAGCAAAAGTGATTAACTTCGCGTAGCCAGCTGATGATGTATACATTGAGTGGACAAGAAAATATGCCATACAAGATGTAGATCAGTTAGAAGAGGTTGCAACTGGACAACAAGTAGAAGAAGCCGCAGAGGTTGAAAAGGACTTGTAACCGCATTTAGTAAAATATTTTGTAACTTCTTCTTGAAAAGTAATGATTGTAACAAACTCTCCTAGGAAATTTTGAAGCTTTGTATGCATCCATATTGTTATAAATGGATACCAGGACTAGTAGAAAGGGATCGAAAAGAATTGTAAGAAAACGCTGTAGAAATTTATCTGAGCTTTTCCAAGTTTTAATGGAGAATATTTGAAAGTTTCTTGTAATACATTTTTGAAGAGAATATCAATATACAGACCATTGGTTTTGAGTTAAAACTTTGTGTTGTCTTCAAATGTGTTTGCAAGTGTTTACTGTTTCATCCTAAATAATCCAGGGTTATTTCGTTTGAATAGGGGTTGTAAGGCAACTTTTAGTAGATATGTTTCTTAGCTTTTTTCTTCAGGAGGGAAATTAAATATGCAGGAATCACTTCTACCAGTAAATTCCTTGTGAGATATTTTGAATCTTGATGAGTGTAGTTTAATTTGGTATGAATAAATTCTTATGTGTGTCAGGCATATATAGGGATTTACAGAAGCCAAACTAATGGGATATGTAGAGATATTTGATTGTGGGAGTATTGTTTGAACTTAGATGACTCTGTGACTTTGGATAAGGCACTGGTATAGATCAAGGTTGTCTATTACATATTTTCAAGGTCAATACTGAACATGAGTACAATTTTCATTCCTTCATTTAAGTTAGTTTTAAGGTGATTAGATCCACTATTTTTTGGACTAGTTTGCTGTGGATTTATCTTTTAAAAGTGTGAATTTACTTCACAAAGGTATACCCTCCTGGACTTTGAATAAGTCTGAAGTGTAGAAGGTTAATCAAACCTTGTTATATGTTGCCCTAGAAGTTTCCTTCTCTTTAATATCACTTCTGTATACATAGTTATCATGTCACTATAAGGATGTTAAAGTGAATCAGATTTTGAAGACAACAGGAAGTATGCCATGGACTTAGAGAAATAGATGAGAGAAAGAAGTTTGGTACATCTTTTTCTAGACATGTCGGTAGATGAGATCACCGAACATTTGAAAAACTGCCACACAAAATTCCTAGTCAAGCAAAGAGCCTTGAAATTGATGAATGGCCTTTACTTGGATGTAGAGAATGAGACCAAAGAAAAATGGCAGGAAATCTTTCAAAACAAGAATGATGGTGAGCAAGCTGAAGTTGAAATAGTTGATGTCACCAAGAAAGATCTTGATATCACCGAGCAAGACCTTACTGACACTATACAAGTTGATGAGGATATCATGGACACCGAGGCACTTGAACAGGAAATGATAGAAGGGAATGCTTATGCCCAACTTGTATCCAATGAATCAGTTTTGGAATAAGTTCAACCCTATCCTCCAGTCAATCAGCCTATTTCAATCGAGGCCCCTCAGGATACAGAGCAAGGCACAGAAGGTCACAAGTCAATAGCAGGAGAAGCTACTTCTCAAGAAAAGACCTCTCAAGCTCCATCTAGCATTGAAAATGTTACAACTAAGACACCAAGCTCAGAGACACCAAAGGATACTACAGAGGCTAAAGAAACCAACCAAAGTGTTGCCTCTACCAAGCAACCTACCAAGGGTCACCAAGCCTCACAAGCCATTGTTTTAGTTCAACCGATGAAAGGTAAAGAAAAGAAGATGAAAAAGCATAGTTTAAAATTAGATTTGTCAAAACCAATAATGTTGCCCAATGTTGATATATCCAAATTAAAAGGGCAAGCTCTCATTGAATTCGGTGAACTATGCAAAGCCAAAGCCGAATAGGAGAAGCAAATGGCTATTTAAAAGAAAAATAAAGTACTTCAGAAGGTGAAAGCACTCTTAACCGATATGCTACCTGAAGCAATAGTGACAAAAGATGCTACCATCCACATTCAACTGGATGAACTCCTAACCAAGATAGAGACATCTGGAGTAGATGCATCTGAATATTTGAGCAAGTTAAAAGACAAGGAGCTCATTGCTAAAATGATTGAAGAGGTACAGAAAGCTATTGCCATTGGCAAAGTTAATTTATTGTTGAGTTGTCCCCTCAACTCAAGCACATTCTTTATTTATTTCAGAAACTCTGTACATTTTCTTTATTCATTAAAGATATCAAAAATAAAACTGAAGTGATTGAGAAAGAGATCACCAATCTCTCAAATAAGTTGACCACTGAGCCACATTCCATTCAATATTTTTATACAAGTTACAAAAGCTCATGGATCAACAATTGGAACTCAAGAATGAAGAGCACAAGATAAGGATGGACATAATGACACTTCAAACATTATTCATTCCTCATCTTTCATCCGTCCAAGAACAGATCAACAAAGCTACCTCCCTATCCACTCAGCAAGAGGGAAGCACCTTAGATGGACTAATTTCACTGGTAGCTGACATTACAACTCAGAATTCACTCATGGATAGTGTCAAGGATGCCCTCTCTACCACTCTCACTAATGCCAAGACAAAGTACAGATCCATTTTTGACCAGTTGCCACCACTGAATGGTAACTAAGTTTTGATGTTTGTAAAAAAGGGGGAGTGAGTATAGCATCAAAGTATATAAGGGAATGTAGTATACATGGGGAGTATACTGAGCAGAACAAAGTATGTGCACAGTCAATTTTGACAGGGAACAGAGAACAGAGCAGTGAACCGAGCAGTTATCACAGAACATTGATCACCGAGCATGCAAAATCAGAGTTTTGTACAGTATATTGATAAGGGGAGTATATCTGAATCATATCATTTTGTTGACTAATGTATATACTATCTGTTTAGTCAAAGTTTGCAAGTATATAGATTTTTGAGTTATGACTTTGAAAGTAGTTTTGTCAAACATCTCAACTAATGTCAAAAGGGGAGATTGTTACTACTTATTATAGTTGCCATTAGTTTTATATTCAAAGTCATTATATATACTCTATTCGGTTACTACTACCGAAACATTCAGTCGATATGCACACAGTAGTCTATTATAGAAGAAAGTAGTCACAGAGCTTAGTATACACCAAGCCGTCTACCGAGTAACATTCCATGTCTACCGAGCAACAATAATGATACACCGAGTGAAATGTTTTACCCGATTCATTGAACCTAGACACACATGTGGAAATGTGTTACAAGATCGAGGAGAAAAAGAACCGTTATCACATTAGAAATTGAACTTAAGGATTGTGTATGATTTTGAGGTCATCTAACCAATGAAATATTTTGTATGGTTATTCATTCGATAAATCATGTTTGTAAGATTGAAGCAATGAACCAGATCACCGACATAAGAGATCTATTTATACAACATGGATTAAGATCAGAATAGAGAGATATAGAGGTGTATGAAGCAAGACATGTGTGATACATAAGAAAGCACTGAGTGTTATGACTGTTACAGAGACACAAAGGTCATCGAGAAGGATTTCAAAGAATAGTCAAAGAATAGAGTAAATAGAAGGGTTTACCGAGTTACCTTATGGGTTACCGAGGTATGCTATAAGCAAGGTAATCTCATTTTGAGCACATAGAATCTGCTATAACATTCCAAATGTAAAGTTGCAGATATTTGTAAAGATTTTATTGTAATATTTGAAGTTGTAAGTGAAACCTTTAACAGGGTAAAAGACTCTAACAAAGTCTATAAATTGTAAAGCCTTTAACCAGGTGCAACATTTAGTTTAAGTGTTGTAAAATCCTTTAGCAAGGTAGATCTAATGATCTTGATACTCCTAACAGGGTAAGCTATCAGAAATAGATGAACATGTAGCTCTAACCGAGCACTCTTTATTATTGCAGTAGTGAAGTTGTGGGTGCCATCCCCACCACAGTTTTTCTCTCTAACCAAGAGTTTCTGCGTAACCAAAATATATTTGTTATGGAGTGAATCATGTATGATTGTTATTTATTTGTTTTAGCTTTATGTTATGTTACAACAGCTTTTGGTTTATGCATAATAGTAAAGATATTTTTGAAGAAAGGATTTGAAGTACTGATTCACCCCTCCCCTCTCAGTACATTAGCTTTCCACATTGGGCCTAATAGTATTTGCAAGCCTATGAATTTTTTTATTTCTCCCACTAAAGACATTTCAAACTCATTTTTCATTTCATCTGCAAAACCTTTACTCATATCATCATTTCCTCCAAATATGATATCATCTACATAAACTTCGCTGGCCTTTATTTTATCTCCTTCAGATTTGAGATAAATGTTACTATGATCACTAGTTCTCAGAAAGCTTATCTTCATCAGATGTGTATGAAGCCTTTCATACCATGCTCTTGGTGCCTACTTTAATCCATATAAAGCCTTATGCAATCTACATACCATGTCTTTCTCATCAGTTAAAGCATAACCATCTGGCTACTCAATGTATACTTCTTCCAGTATTCCATTCAAAAATGGCGACTTAACATCCATCTGGTATACCTTGAATTTCTTATGTGCTTCAAATGCAAGTAAAGTTCTGACACCTTCTAGTCTTGCCACTGGTGCAAAAGTATCACCATAATCTTCTCCTTCCTCTTGTGCATAAACTTTGCAAACCAACCTAGCTTTTTTGTGAACTAAAACACCATCTTCATTCAACTTGGTCCTAAATACCCACTTAGTACCTATCACATTTTTATTTACCGGTTGGGGTACTAGGGTCCATGTGTTATTCTTCTCAATTTGATCTAGTTCCTCCTCCATAGCTTTAACCCAATGATCATCACCAAATGCTTCCTTAGCAGTTCTTGGTTCAATAGTGGAGACCATGCAAGAATTCTCTCTGATTCTTCTTCTGGTTAGTGCTCCAACATCCTTATCCCCAATAATTTATTCAAGATTATGATTCAGTCTCACATATCTTGGAATAACATGATCATTATCTTCAGGTTCGGCTTCTTCATTATCATCATCTTCTTCTGAATTTATCTGTTCCGGTTGAACTGGTACATCAATATTTGCTCTGCCGGTTTCAGATTTCACAATTTCTGGTTCAAAAAACAAAATGCAAGGATAGTCATCCTTTTTCTCCAAACTGGCTTCCTCTGAGACTTCAAGATATTCATCCACTCAAACATCAACACTCTCAATAATTATCCATGTCAATAAAACACTTGTGGGCCTTACTCTTGGTAGAATAGCCAAGAAATATACCTTCATCATTTTTAGCTTCAAATTTGCTAACATAATCACCTCTCTTAATAAAACATTTTCTTTTAAATATCTTGAAATAACTAAAATCAGGTGATCTTCCATACCGGTATTCATAAGGAGTCTTGTCCTTACCTCTCTTTACTAGAATCCAGTTCATAGTGTAGACAACTGTGCTAACAGCTTCTCTCTAGAAAGTTTTTGCTACACCTCCTTGTATCAACATCATCCTAGCAGCTTCAACAACTGACCATTGTTTCTCTCTGCGATAACATTCTGCTGTGGTGTCCTCGATGCAGAAAGTTGCCGTTTGATACCATTTTCTTCACAATATCTAGTGAATTATTTAGAATTAAATTCATCGCCTTGGTCTGTCCTCAGACACTTTATCTTCTTACCACTCTCCTTCTCAGATAAGGCCCTGAATGCCTTGAACATACCAAAAGCTTCATTCTTATCCTTCAAGAATGTGACCCACATCATCCTTGAGAAATCATCAGTGAAGATCATAAAATATCTGTCACCTTGAATAATTTTTGTCCTTATTGGTCCACAAAGATCTGTATGAACTAAATCTAACAAATGTTCCACTGAAAAATATTTTCTCTGGAAAGTTGAGGATTCCATCTTTCCCAACTAATATTCTTTACATAGAGCATTAACCAGTTTGTTCAACTGAGGAAAACCTCTCATTGTCTTGGACTTACTCACTTTAACAATGTTATCAAAGTTTATATGAAAAAATCTCCTTTGCCAAAGCCAACTATCATCTAGCTTTGCAATTAAACGATTGCTGACTTTAGGATTAAGGTGAAACAGGTTACCTTTAGTTTTCTTCTCGATTGCAATCAGTTCACCTTGGCTGCCATAGATTTTGCACATACCATTCTTAAATTCCAATGGGTATCCTTTGTTATTGAGTTGTGCCACACTCAAAAGATTATGCTTTAAACCTTAAACCCAATAGACATCATTTGCACTACTCTTTCCATTAAGAGAAATAGTTCCCTTTCCTTTAACCATACAGGGTGAATCATTTCCAAATCTTACAACTCCGCCATCAAATTCCTTCAAAGAAAGAAATTTTCTCTGATCACCGGTCATGTGATGTGAACAAACACTATCAATGATTCAATCATCAGAGTTATCCATCCTGGATACTAATGCCTTCTAGTCTGATATCTCTTCTTTAACAACTACAAACACAATGTCTTCATTAGCATCACCATCAGATTCTTCATTATTGATAACACCACCAACAACAATAAGACAATCTCTTTTGCCTTTACCCTTATACTTCTTGAATTTCTCTTATTTGTGCTCATTATTACCATTAGAACAATTAGCAGCTATGTGTCCAATCTTGTTGCATGCAAAACATTTCAAAGGTAATTTACCTCTATATTTACCTGTACCTCTAGGCAACTGTTTGGCCAACAATGCTTCAAGCTCAACTAAACTGTCTTCATCATCAACTTCTCTGCTGGATCTGGATTCATAACTATGACTGACATCTCTAATTTTCCTCATAGATGGGTTAGAAACAAAAGCTCTAAATGAAGACTCAGATTTCTATAGACTACCATCATAACCATTTAATTCAAAAGCAGTGAGCTTGCCAATGATAGAGTCAAGAGTTACCTTAGTTTTGTCAATGGACTTTATCTCTTGTATGTCTGCAACTCAGATAGCGTAGACCAGTAGTAGGGTTCTCAGTATCTTACTAATTATTGTGGCATCTTCCACTTTACATCCTACACTCTTAATTTCACCGACTATCTCTTTTATCCTTTGACCATACTGCTAGCTATTCTCACCTTCACCCATTTGCATGTCATCAAACTTTCCTCTTAGACTCTCTTCTTTAGCAATCTTAACATGTTCATCACCGCTATAAATCTCTTCAAGTTTTTCCCATACCTCATATGCAGTCTCTAGACCATGAACATCTACATACTCTGCATCAAACAAAGAACTGATAATAGCCTCTAATGCTTGATAATTTTCTTGTTTCTCTTTCTTCTGATCATCAATCAAAATTCTAGTAGGTGCAACATATTTAGTATTGACATGTTCCCAATACTGGCTTCCAAGACTCTTGATATAAATTTTCATTCTATCACTCCATATCCTATAGTTCTCCCTATTAAACTTCAGACATTCCTTCTTCATCATGATCTGCAAGATCTTCACCTCAAGCCATTAGGCTTAGACCTTAGAGGACCTGATAAGCTCTGATACCAATTGATGGTATGATGAAAGAATAAGTATCCGGTCAACTACTGAGAGGGGGGGCGGGTGAATCAATAAATAGAAAAACTAATACAAACTTCACCAATCCCAAAATCAATCTCTCAAAGTAAACTATCAATGCAATACCACTGTCAAGATAAAACCTCATAAGATAAACCGGTTGACTGTTACAACAAATTAACAGTAAACAACTTCAAACTCATAAACATCCAAATACTTTTTTATATGTGAACAAACTTCATTTCTCAATGCTTCCGGTTATCATTACTTATCAAAGTAGTTAAGTAAATCAACCATAAGAACATAACCAAAAAAAAATTCACCACTTGACACAAATATTTTGACGTGGAAACCCAAACGGGAAAAACCACGGTGAGATGAGACTAAGAAGATAACTATCTGAACTCTTCTGAAGTTCGCCTTGTTAGGAGCCTAGCCTGTTAAAGCTTTACAAAAGTCCTGTTAAGAACAGATCCTATCAGGGACCACCCGGTTAAGGGATTGACTAAAATTCCTTGTTAGAAGCAATACCTTGTAAGGAGTAACCTCGATAGAGGATTTGAAAATCCAAGCTAATGGATCACCTGGTTAGAGGATTTGAATAGCACCAAGCTTGTTAGAGATTACCCAGTTAGGGGATTTCAATTTTGTTGTAATTGTTAGAAAACAATAGGAGTTTGTTGATCTATTTGAATAGCACTACACTTTCTTGCCCAGATCCTTTTCATGCTCCTATCTTCCTTTACTCAAACTGCAGATACATCATCCGGTTCAACAACCACACACTCAACTGATCTTTGCTAACACGGAAACTAAACAACTTTATCGACCTTATAAACAAATCAATTAGGTCGGTAACACAACAAAAACCTAATTCTCATAGAAATTACAAACAAGTCGGTTCTAGTATGACCGTTGGATTACATAGCAATCTCTGCACATCAATCAAGAAAACCTCAATCGCTCCTTGATCACCGCTTCATCGAACTTAGTAACTCATCATGCGCTTTGTATTATATGCAATATACTTGCTCATTCCCTAGATAAAAACCATTACATCAACTCACAAAATCACTTGAAATTGTCTTCATACAATAATCATACGCATCATAATCATTGCCACTCATCATCAGATTGTAAACCAATATAACCAATTCACCAGACTTAATCGGTTAGGGTTTATAAAAAACAACAGGTAGGGTTTACCAGTTACCGGTTCAACTCTCCAATATATAGCAATACCGGTTCACTCCAAAAATTATTCCTACCGGTTATAGTTTCCTTCACGAGATCTTCCTACCGGTTACAAAACAACAATATTACAACAATATCAACAATATCATTACCGGTTAATTGACATCAATGACAACATAACATATCATTAATGCAATCTTCATGCAAATGCCAACAATAGGTCCACACGCTTCAACAATGATCTCCAAATGTCAAGTCTCGAACATGATCACCAACATCATCCTGAAACTCCATCTGAAGCTGCACCAACAACAATTATGCAATGCATCAAAGATCTCCACCAAAATATCTACCGGTGAAACCCTCGGTGGAACCAACAACCCATCTTCTAAGTAAGCCGGATAGCATCTAATCACTAGACCAAAACCAACTGACCAAATATGAGTATGAGTATCATGAACAAGCCAATTCCATCACCAAATTATACCAGAGTCTACTGGATCATGCCAGATCCAAGTTAACCAAAAACTACTCAACCTACTAGGACCAGAAGGGTGCCAGTAAAGCATCCAAACAAGTAGTGTTGACATCAATGTAACACATAATCAATTCCACCAAATGGCCAAAACAAATCAGATGAGAAGGATAGGAAAAGGTAGAAGAGATCAAAGACAAGCATGAGAAGATGTGGGTGAGAAAAGATGAATCTAAGGAAGACAATGGATCTGCACTTGAATCCGGTGTAGGATCTTCATTTGGTAACTAGGGCTTTTTGCCTTAGGGGGAACTTTTCATGCAAATTATAAGAACCTCCTCTTCAGAGATCTGCAATCAATTCTAGAAGGTTGCATAAGGCTTAAATAATATATGTAGATGTTATCCAGAAGATCTAGTGAAGATTTGATGCTCTGGTAAGCAACTCCATGAAAATCAAGGTATCATGTTGCAATATTTATTACAATGAAGAATTAGGTTTTTGAAAGTTAGAAAGGCATTTCAAATCTTTATTTTTCACAATGTGATCAAGAGAAAGTGCAAAGCAGTAGAGCGAAGTAATTTGGCAATCTAAACAATGACTTTAGCGATTATAAAGCAAATTTCTATCTTTGTTTGTGAATTGAGGTATTTATCCAATTCAAGCTATCAATTTTTGAAAACCCTAAGTTCTCAATGACATCAATATCTAGAATTGCTACCCCGCTAGTTGTGGAAATCAAGGATAGGGCTCAACCTATTTTTAAGAAACATCCTTTCAAATCTGTCGAGGATGATCCGGAAGGAGCATTTTCCTCTATACCTATGACATTCTTCATAATGAGGACATCTAGGCATATATCCACTATGATCTTGATGAACTCGACAACACTAACATGTTGACCCTGTACAACAATCATTTGGTGGATAGCTTGGGAAATCTCAAGCTGGAATATTAACATTTGCAGGTGAAGGATTTCACTCAGTTCATACACTTTCCAACATTTGATGAGAAAGGATGGATCTGGTTCGTACTTAGCAGAATTCATGATGAATTTGTGTGGTTGGATAAGCCTTACAAGATCACTAGGAAAGCAATCTAGGTCGTGACTTGTTTGAGTGTATCTGGTGAAGTTTCTAGTGTAAAGAAAAAATCAAATAACACTGTGATTTCCGCCACTGGTTCTCAATCTGACAGCAGAGTAATGACAATAAATGAGATTCTGGAGTATGACATCAAGTTTGCATCAATGGTGGTTGGATATAAAGTATACCAGTCAAGCAGACAAAACTCTGTCTTTGGTAGAATAATATACTCTGCCTATCTGATGTTGAAGGAAGATAAGAGGTATCATTTATGTATAGTTCTCTTGAATGAGTTACTGAGAAATTTGAAGAAAATTAAACAAGACAAGAAGCACACCTTTAATTTTGGCACCCTTATCATCTGTTTGGCTCTATATTTCATGAATGGAATCCCCAGTGTTCAAGGAAAGGTCCAATGGGCCTATGACAAGCCGGTTGCTATGCAAATCTAGGAAGGGATTATGGGGATTGGTGATGCCACAATGAGGATATCTACTTTGTGGGGTTATTTCAAAACTATTCAAGCCACAATGAAGAGAAGAGAAATAATCCCAAAAGAGATAGTGGAGAAGTATGAGAAAACAATTTGCTTCATGGTTGACAAAGACCAATGTCTAATGGAAGTTGTTGAGCCAAGGATTGTGTGGATTCTTCTAATGGGTTACAAAATTGATGCTATTACCCTTGATTCTTATGCTCAACATATGTTGAGTTAGGCGGTTGATGAGAAAGAAGAGAGATTTGGTACATTTAAGGAGAAAGACCTAGAGTTGCACAAGCAGTTCACTACACCTGCAAGGAAGAGAAAAGTTTCCAAGATCGCTGAGGAAGTGGCAGTGCAGATGGGATTTATCCGAGAAGCGGTGAAGCAGGATAGGGAGAAACATGCACAAATGGAGGCTAAGGAGGAAACCAAGAATCCTAAGGCTGAACCAGTTCCCTCTAAAGCAAAGCCAAAAGAGACCAAGTCTACCCCTACTCCGGTAGTACCATCATCAAGATAGAGCTTATTCGGATAGGGAATTTTGAAGCAAAAGGAGAAGCTTAAATGAACCTATGATGCTGTATCTATGGTGGCCTCTAAGACTGAGTCAAATGAAGATGCAGTTAAGGCCAAGAAGAAAGGAGAGTTTGTCAGAGTTGTGAGGAAACCACAATCTGGTGGTGTGGAGCAGAGCAAGAAAGCTAAATTTGAACTTGCCCTTACCAAAAGACCCAAGAGAGGAAGGAAGATTAGAACTCAACTTGATAAAGATCTTGAATCCATTGATCAAAAAGGTAAATATACATTTGTTCCTCCATTGACAATAAATCAATTGATTGATGAGATAATTGTTGATGGAAATTTGAAAAAAATTGGAGTATATTATGAGAATCTGGATGAAGCAGATAAGAGAAAAGTTGAAGAAGCATTTTTTTTGTATTTACATAAATTTAGCAAAAATGTGATTGAATTGGAGTGCAATATCCCTAAAGATTTATACAATATTATTGATGTGAGGAGGCTGATTTCCAGTAAAATTGATAAGGAAATGAAATAAAGGGAATTGATTAATGTTTGCACCTGTGTCTCCCAAGATGAAGGCAAAAGGCTTAATGAGGAAGCTAATAAGAAAGAATTCAAAAGTATAAACAAGGTGAATAGGTTGATGATTGGAAGGGTTGAAGAGGCGAGGAAGGAGACTGGGGATATCTGGAGAAGAATCATGAAGAACAACCCCTTGTACAGTGATGCAGTTTAGACCTCTCAGCCAAAAGTAAAGGAAGGTGTCTCCAGTGATAAAAAAGATGAAACTCAGATTGAGGAGCATCTGGAAGACCAAGGAAATGTAACACTTGATGCTGAGATCGGTACAAATCCTCCGGTGGTAGATAATGCTAGAGAAGTTCCCGAGATTCAAAAGGATGATACTGCACCAAGTGGCAACACTGGTGCACATGATAAAGGGGATGGTGCCGAGGTAAAGGAGCCTGAAAAATATGAAGTGCAAGATGTAGAGGTAAATAAAGGGAAGGGAGTTGTTGATCTGACAATTGACACTCCTCCAGTCAAAGTCACAAGGACCCTACCCCAAATCTCTATATATCTTGATGGTCCTCTAGATCTCGGTCAAATGTCTCCTACTGAAAAGCTGATGCTTGCAGCTGTTGTACAAGCTCAGGCCAGTTAGGATCTAGCCAAATCAAAATCTAAATATAAAAGCTTATTTTGATGTCCGTTGATGTGTTACAGAAGGTGGTTCTGGGAGTACAACTAGATCCCAATTCTAGCCCCTTTGGTAAATTACTGCAATTGATCAACAATGTAAATAAATTTTTTGATTCTTTGGAGAAGTCTACTACTAAGTGGGTTTTGGATAGATTTAAGGATGTAAGAATGCAGATATTATGGAAAATCATAGAAGATGATAGTGAGATTGAATAAAGGTTTGCAGACTATTTCAGATACATTGGCTGAAGGCGGTAAAATATATGTGTTGTCTAATTTTGCTAAGTTCACAGTAGACATAGACAAGCAAATAAGTGTTTTCCAGGGTAAACTTGCTAGTATTTCATAGTCTTTTGGTCCTAATGTATCCCTTACCAATAGTGTAGAAGGGCAGATAATGGCTCTCAATGATCAGATCTCGAGCCTTAATGCAAATGAGGATAGAATTTTGAGGAGAGTTGGTGAACTCTGAAATTTGATTCCCCCTCGATTGGATACCATGTTGAGTAATAAGGTTGATTGTTTGAAGGCTATGGGACAACCTAGTCCATCTAAACTGAAGGATGTGGAGATTCATGCATATGTTTTCAGTGCATTCATTACAGTCTTGGACAATTTGAAGAATGGGTGGAACACCCACTTAGGATTTCTGAAGAACATTTTTGCTGATATTTTCAAATACTTGTAAAGTCTCCGATAGGTATCTCTGTATATAAGTTTTGGACAACACCCCATCTTTGGCATTGTTATCAAAGGGGGAGAGTAAAATTTAAAAAAATGTACAGTAGAAGAGTGTAATGTATAGAGCATATTATAGGTTTCAAAATTCTTTGTCTAGGGGGGAGCCTTAGCAATTTTGATCCAGTGTACAAGTTTCTAGTTTCAACACTTAGTCATTTTTCACAAGTGTTGCCATCAATGCCAAAGAGGGATATTGTTGGCAATTGACACTCATTCGGTGGCTATCAATGCTTGATTAGTGGTTTAGGGTTGTCATTCATGGAAACTCTTCTTGAGATTCCTATCTGGTGATCATCGATCTTGATATCCAGAAGTGGATGTGAACTGGTAGCTAGTTAATCGATAATTCAGTTTGAGTAGAGTAGTTTTGATCCGAATGATTTTTTGGTGATTATGGTGTCATGAATCGTGTATGGGATGATTGGGACGACATAGAGACATCATTTTATGATCAATTTTTTGATCCACATTTGTCTTTGGTGTTTCGGTCAAGCCGATAAATGACTACACATTACATTAGTAGGCTGACTTGGTGAATGATCTATTTTGTGATTGCGGGTATATAAGATTGGTGTAGAAGATCTTTTTTATGTGTGGTATGATTGATATGCAAGTGAGTGGTGATCAAGAATCATTTGTAGCATAGTTTCACGTGTTTATTCTTGATTCGATAGCTGACTAAGATAGGAAACAAAGCAGAGTTGCAGAGCAGATACAGTCAAAGATTTGGTGCTTAACTGGAACTCTCCAGGCATTGCTAGATGCTATTTTGAATTTATTTCATTACATTTCATCACTATAGATGATCTCTAAGGTAGCGAGCCTTCTGGGATTGAAGCCCTTATTGTAATTGAGCAGTGAGCTCTATGCAGTGTGCCTGAATGCATGTGCATTCCCCCTCATGTAATATTGTTTTGCTATTGGCCATAGTGGAATTGTATTGTGGGTTCAAATCCCACCATGGTTTTCCCATTTGGGTTTCCACATAAAAATATTGGTGTTATGATTTTATGGTTGGTTGTTTTGAATTTATGCATTTCAGTTTCATGCATTTGCTTTCGCTGGTTTAAAGTTAAATCAAAAAATTTGTTAATTGATAGAACACTAATTCACCCCCTCTTCTTAGTGTTCCTTGATTCCAACAAGGTCATCAATAGTAGTAGAGGTAGAGATCCTCTCAAGGATATCAAATTGGTCAAGGTAATGCACTCAAGTGGTTAGAGGCCATAATTGACACTATAACACACATGTCCAACAAAGTCATCCTTCTTAGAGTGCATAATAGAGTTCTAGTAGAGGTGATTTCCATTAGTCTAGTGTACCTTCTGTAGGACATAAATTTTGTGGTACAAGATGTTTCACTTGTGGCCAACCTAGTCACATAGAAGTTCAATGTCCTTCGAGATGAGTTTTAGGACCTAGTCATAGATAGGCTACGTTTGAGCCTACAGTTGGAGATGTTGGAATCAAGGAACACTGAGGGGGGGGGGTGAATTAGTGTTCTACCAGTTAACAAATTTTCTAACTTAACTTTAAACCACTAGAAGCATAAGCATGAAACTAAAATGCAAAAACACAAAATAATCAACCACCAGGTTTTTTACATGGAAACCCAAATGGGAAAAACCATAGTGGGATTTGAACCCACAATATTATTCCACTATGGTCAGTAGAAAAACAATATTACATTAGGGGGAATACACAAGCATTTAGACACACTGCCTAGAGCTCATTGCTCAATTACAATAAGGGATACAACCCCGAAAGGATCATTGCCTTACTGATCAATTACAATAATGAAATACAATGAAATAACTCCAAAATAATATCTAACAATGCCTAGATGAGTTCTGGTTAAGTGCCAAATCTCTGACTGTATCCGCTCTGCTATGTTTCTTGTCTCAGTCAGCTATCAAATCAAGAATGTGCATGTGAAACTATGCTACCAAGGATTATCAATCACCACTCGCTCGCATATCAATCATACCACACACCAAAAATTTCCTCTGCACCAGTCTTATATATCCACAATCACAAAATAATCATTTATCAAGTCAACCTGTTGATGTAACATGTAATCATGAGTCGACTTTATCAGATCACCAAAAAAAAATGTAGATCACCAAATCGATCATAAAATGATGTCTCTATGTTGGCCCAATCATCCCATGCACAATTAATGACACCGCAATCATCGAAAATCTTACAGACCAAAACCGCTCTGCTCAACCTGAAATATCGATTAACTAATTACTGGTTCACATCCACTTCCAGATATCAAGATCCGTGGTTACTAGATAGGAATATTAAGAAGAGTTGCCATTAATGACAACCCTAAACCATTAATCAAGCATTGATATCCACCAGATGAGTGTCAATTGCCAACAATCTTCCCCTTTGGCATTGATGGCAACACTCGTGAAAAATGACTAAGTGTTGAAACCTGTACACCGGATCAAAATTTCTATCAAAATTTCCAAGGTTCCCCCTTAGACAAAGAATTCTGAAACCTGTAACATGCCCTGTACATTACACTCTTCTACTACACATTTTTCACCTTTACTCTCCCCTTTTGACAACAATGCCAAAGATGGAGTGCTGTCCAAAACTTATATACAAAGATATCTACCGGAGACTTTACAATTACTTGAAGATATCAGCAGAGATGTTCTTTAGAAATTCTAACTGAGTGTCCCATCCACACTTCAAGTTATCCAAAACCGTGATGAATGCACTAAAAACATATGCATGAATCTACACATCCTTTAGTTTAGATAGAATAGGTTGTCCCATAGCCTTCATATAATCAACCTTATTGCTTAACATGGTGTTGAGACGAGGGGCAACCAAATTCCGGAGTTTACCAACTCTTCTCAAAATTCTATTCTTATCTACATTAAGGCTCAAGATCTGATCATTGAGAGCCATTATTTTCCCTTCTACACTGTTGGTTAGTGATACATTAGAATCAAAAGATTGTGAGATACCAGCTAGTTTACCTTGACATATACTGATCTTCTTGTCTATATCTCCTATGAACTTTGGCAAAATTAGACAAGACTTATATATTTTACTTCCTTCTGTCAATGTATTTGAAAGAGTCTGCAAACCTTTATTCAATCTGACTTTGTCATCTTCTATCATTTTATGGAATGTCTTCATTCTTACCTTGAATCTATCTAATATTCACTTAGTGGTAGACTTCTCCAAAGAATCAAAATTGGTATTACATTTTTGATCAATTGTAATAATTTACTGGAGGGGCTAGAATTAGGATCTAGTTGCAAACCTGGTGCCACCTTCTGCAACACATCAATAGACATCAAAATAATATTTTTATCTTCAGACTCTGATTTGACCAGATCCTGACTAGCTTGAGCTTGTACAGTTGCTACAAGCATAAAATTTTCAGCTGGAGACATTTGTCCAAGATGTAGAGGGCCATGAAGATTGATAGAGATTTTGGGTAGGGTCCTTGTGCCTTTGACTGAAGGAGTGTCAATTTCTGGATCAACAACTCCCTTCCCTTTATCTACCTCTACATCTTGCACCTCTCTCTTCTTAGGCTTCTTCACCTCAACATCATTCCCTTTATCCCATGCACCGGTGTTGCCACTTGGTATAGTATCATCCTTTTGAATCTCGAGAATATCTCAAATATTATCGGCCACCAAAGGATTTGCATTGATCTTAGCATCAAGTGATATATGGCCTTGGTCTTCTGGATGCTCCTTAGTTTGAGTTTCATCCTTTTGATCACTAGAGACACCTTCCTTTACTTCTAGATGGGAAGTTTGAACTACATCACTGTACAAGGGGTTGTTCTTCATAATTCTTCTCCAGATATTCTTAGTCTCCTTCCTCACCTCTTCAACCCTGCCAATCGTCAACCTGTTTACTCTGTTCAACTTGAATCAACTCACCGGATTCAAAGATCGACATGAAAAGTTTTGGATAGTCATCCCCAAAGATCTTCAATCTACCATGATCGATCATAGATCTCTCCAAGGGGGTTCTGCAAGATTTTACATGAAAATGTCACCCCCTAAGGGTAAATGCCTTAGTTATCGGATGAAGATTCCACACTAGATTCAGGTACATATTCATTGTCTGCCTTGGATTCATCTTTTTCAACCCACATCTTCTCATTCTTGTCTCTAATATCCTCTACCTTTTCCTTTCCTTTCTCATCTGATTTGTTCTTGTTTGCTGGAGCACTCTTGTTCACATTTTTGCTTCTGCAATATTTTGCAATGTGACCAGTTTTATTGCATGCATGAATAATAACATTCTGCATAGGTTTGAAGTTCATCTGATTTGGTCTCATCCTACACTAGTTAGAGATATGTCCAAACATACCACAATCATAACATCTCTTGTTTTGAAAATTATTTCTTACTACTCTACACATGTTTGACTTGTGACCAAAATTATAGCATATGAAACACTGACCGATAAAGGTAGGACCATTGTTCACATTATTCATCCTACTTATGTATTGATTCACCATATGACCAAATTTATTGCGAGTAAAGAATCTACCATTTAATTTATGAGCATTAGGCTATCTTACCAGAGGATTCTTGTTCTTAGGCTTTGCATTGCTCTGTCCAGATCCAGAGGATTCACCTTTCTCAAATCCAAGTCCTTGCATGTCTTTTCAATGTCTCTGACTTTCCAACATCTCATCAAGATTTGCTGAGATAGCATTGAATTTGTCTTTGTATTCATTTGCAGTAGCAAGTTCATCTCTTAGGGAAACAATCTATCTTTCAAGTTCTTGATCATTATTCCTTGATTATGTCAACTCAAGCTTCAACCGATCATTCTCATAGGTAAGCCCGAAACATTCATCTGCTCTTTCTTTCCATGATTGAGTCAAATTATCTTCATTCTTCTTCCGGTCCTCAGTCTCTTTAGTCATCCTCATCACAATGGATTGCATCTCATTCTTCAATGCATCATTCTCTCTCTCAAGATTGTCAACTTTGTCCTGATTCTCTATGCATTGATCTTCTTTCTCCTTCAGCTTGTCCATCAATTCCTTCCTCTTGTCTCTTGTAGAGTTCACTTGATCTTTCAAATCATTAATGAAGTCTTTAGATGCATTCAAGTTTCTCTTTAAGGTATTGATTTCATTCCTTGTTGCATCAAGATCCTCAAGTGCCACACTAAGCTGTCTCTGAAAACCAGAATCCATTGATTCAATTTCCCAGACCTTCCCCAAGCGGTTAGGCTTGCTCAGAGGAACTAGGCTCTAATACCAATTGTTGGAATCAAGGAACACTGAGAGGGGTGGGGGGTGGGTAAATCAGTGTTCTACCGGTTAACAAATTTTCCGACTTAAACCACTAGAAGCATAGGCATGAAACTGAAATGCAGAAACACAAAACAATCAACCACAAAATCATAACACCAGGATTTTTACATGGAAACCCAAAAGGGAAAAACCATAGAAAGATTTGAACCCACAATATTATTCCACTATGGCCAGTAGCAAAATAATATTACATGAGGGGGAATGCACAAGCATTCCAACACATTGCCTAGAGCTCACTGCTCAATTACAATAAGGGCTACAACCCCAGAAGGCTCACTACCTTACTGATCAATTACAGTAATGAAATACAATGAAAGAACTCCAAAATGACATCTAACAATGCCTGGATGAGTTCCATTTAAGTGCCAAATCTCTGACTGTATCTGCTCTGTTTCCTATCTCAGTCAGCTACCAGATCAAGAATGCGCATATGAAACTGCGCTCCAAAAGGATTCTTGATCACCACTCGCTCACATATCAATCACACCACACACCAAAAAGATCTTCTACATCGATATTATATATCCACAATCACAAAATAATAATTTATCAAGTCAACCTATTGATGTAACGTGTAATCATGAGTCGACTTGATCGGATCACCAAAAACAAATGCAGATCACCAAATTGATGATAAAATGAAGTCTTTATGTCGGCCCAATCATCCCATTCACAATTCATGACACTGCAATCACTAGAAAGCTTCTAGACCAAAAATACTATGCTCAACCTAAAATACTAGTTCACATCCACTTCTAGATATCAAGATCCATTATTACTAGATAGGAATCTTAAGAAGAGTTGCCATCAATGATAACCCTAAACCATTAATCAAGCATCGATATCCATCATATGAGTGTCAATTTCCAACATGAGATGTAGGTAGATCTTACAAGGCATTTGCAACAATTGATAACCATCAAGTTGAGTATTAGGGCACAAATATTGAGATATCGGGTTTGTTGTGTGGGATCCTATCTCCATTTTCTTTGATTTTGGTGCTTTGAATTATTTTATATCCCCCTTTCTTGTGGAGCGATGTGGTGGCAAGGTAGGATGATAGTTGGCAAGTTGAGTTGGCTACCTGTTCCAAGGTGGTCATTAAATCCCTAGTTTTTTGTTGTGCATTGGATTTGGGCATCTTCACTACCACCATAGACCTTCGTATTCATCCTTTAGGGTCCTATGGAGTTGTTTTGGGAATTATTTGGTTGGATGCTCATAAGGCTTGCATTGATTACTAATGTAAGTCAATTAAGAGTTTAAGATGATTTGGAAGAGAGAGAGTTGAGATTGTAAGGGTCTAGAGACCCATCTCCTTACACATGATCTTGACTATGCAATTGAAATAATGAATACAGAAAGGTTGCTAGTTATTTTCCATCTCAATGAGTGATCTTGATGAGGGTGAGAGTCAAGAGGCATCTCTTGATGATCACCATATTATTAATGATTTTGCAAATGTGTTCTTGAGAAAGATCCCAAGGATTCCCCATAAGTGTGACATAAAATTTCACATTGATCTTGTTCCTCGTGTATGATGCAAGAGCATCCCCGATTCACAATAATCTTGCATCAACAAAAAAAAACATTTTCCTTTCTGTTTTGTTTTCTATTTGCAGTTTCAGTTTTCCTTTCTGTGTGTCCCGATTTTGGCTCACTGGATCCCATGGAGTTGGATTCTACTTGAAGACTTGATCATCTTTCTTTCTTTCAAATCACATCTCATTTGGATCACTTTTTGACAAGATATCGCTATCAGTTTCCATGACAGTTTCTTGTTACCAGTTGCCTAAGACCTATTCTGGTGATCTACCAGAACCCATTTCGAAGCTTGCAGAGCCTTGAGCATTGATTTTGATGTTCCTTGGTGTGTGGCTGACCTTCTATATTTCATCCTTTGGATTTTCTAGAGGAATCTCATGGCAGAGGCTGACCTTTTTCATTTTGCATGTTAGGTCTTGTTCTTCGGGTTTTGATCCTTTTTGGGCCGACGGGATCCTTTGGATCAATATATATATATTTTTAATCATGATTTATAATGTAATCAATTAGAATCAATCAGAGTATCAGATAGATAGACTGTTCCTAGAAGATAGATCTTTCAATTCAAGGTCCCGATTGTGACCTATTCTACCAGGCCTGTGTGTCGGTATGTTGTAACCCAGTTGATACTGGTTAGATGCACTCAAATTTCATGCAATAAAGATATCTATTCTGCATTGCCTCTATCATATCTATGTGTTTCCATTGTGTTTAGTGCTGCTGACTAGTTTGGACTGATCTCATTGAGGTCCCTCCTCACCGGTGACTGCTTCAAGTGGTGTCAGAGCAAAGTTTAGTTCTAGAGGTTGCGTGTCCTGAATTTTGTTGTAAGGTGGTGGATTGCAGATCTGATCTACAATTGCAGAGGACTAGTGTGAATCTATAGCGCAAAGAGGAACTAGGAATGGTGGAACGCGTGGGAATGAAGACCCTGTTGTGATGGAGATGTTGCGAGGAATAGAAGCCCAGTTAGAAGCCGTGGAGACAACCTAGAGAAGAGGCCGACATATTGAAGATGTAAATGAAGATGAAAGAGAAGAAGTCCCAACAAAATAAGTTAACCTAACGGCAGTTGATCTAGATGAAGAAAGGTTTTAAGGGTTTTGAAAAGGGAAAACACTAAACCTCATTTTACCCCACCAGGATATGATGGGAAGTTAGATCCAGATGATATGATGGACTGGATCTCAGAGATGGAGAAGTATTTTGATTTTGAAAACACTACAGAAGAGAGGAAGGTGGAATATGCCTGTACTGGTTGAACGACCATGCATCTCTTTGGTGGGAGCATTTTCAAGTTGATAGACAAAGAAGAGGTAAAGAAAAGATCAAGACATGGGATCAGATGATTACTAAGTTAAAATCAAAGTTTGTCCTGACGACTTATCAAGTGGATTTGTTCCGGAAATTATAGAACCTAAGATAGAAGGAATCTAGTGTGAAGGAATACACCGAAGCATTTTACAAGTTGAACATCAGATCCAGACATGTTGATGATGAAGTTGAACAAATTGCAAGATATTTGAATGGATTGTGGATGTCTATACAAGATGAACTCAGTATGATCAAATTGGAGAGTGTTGAAGAGGCTTACCAGTATGCTCTAAAGGCTGAAGAGAAATTGAATAAAAGACATGAGCAAAGACAGAGAGGTAGAGGTGTAAGGTTTACTGGAGGAAGATTTCAAGGAGGAAGAGGATATACTGGAGGAAGAGGGACTAGTACAAATAAGAACAAGGACAAGGAAGTGAGAAAGGAAGGTAATTCATACCAGAAGGATGATAGAAATTTCTACCAAAGGAGAGAACCAGAATGATAACTTTGGAAGACAAGACAAGAGGACATTTAGAGGAACCTGCTTTAAGTGTGGAGGGGAAGGACATCACACATTTGAATGTAAGAAGATAAAGGATACCAAAAGAGCATCAATGGTGGAATAAAACCCCACTGGATTAGACAATAAATCGGAAGATGGAGAATTGCTGATGATGAGGAGAACTTTGTGGCATACTGGAGGAGATGAAGAGCCCTTGCAAAGGAAGAACCGGTTCAAGACCAGTTTTAAGGTATCCAGTAAGTGTTGTAAAGTTGTTATTGATAGTGGTAGTTCAAATAATCTTGTTTTAGAAGAGATGGTGAATAATTTTAAATTGGAGAGATTGAAACACCCTAAGACTTATCAGATAGCATGGATTTAGGATGAACATAAGTTGTTAGTAAGTGAACAATGTTTGGTAAAATTAAAAAATTGGGAATTATCATGATGAAGTTATGTCTGATATTATGCCTATGGATATTTGTCATCTTTAATTGGGAAGACCTTGGTAGTTTGATAGACAGACAATACATGATGGGAGGAAGAATACATACACTATTGTGGCCAATGGGATGAAGCAAACCTTGTTACCTTTGGAGGAACCTTTGAAGAGTGAAGTCTTTACAAATACCAAAATCTGTTTAGTAGATGGAAGGAAATTCATGGATGGAATGAGACATGAGAATGTGTGTTTTGCCTTAATTCATAAGAAGACTGAGAGACCGGGACTGGAAGGAGAACACCCAGAAGAGATAAGAGATTTGCTGACAGAATATAAGGACATCATTTCAGATAATGTACCTAATGGATTGCCACCTGTTATAAATATTAGTCATTGCATGAACTTGGTTCCAAGAGCTAGTTTGCCTAACAAAGATGCACATCGGTTGACACCGACAGATAATGAAGAACTGAATAGACAAGTGCATGAGCTATTGAAGAAAGGTTTGACCAGAGAGAGTCTGAGAACTTGTGCGATACCAACCATATTAGCACCTAAGAAGAATGGAGAATGGAGGATGTGTACCGATTCAAGAGCAATAAATAGGATCATAGTGAAATATTGGTTTCCTTTGCCTATGATGGATGACATAATGGACTATTTGAGTGGAGCAAAATACTTTACAAATATAGATTTGAAGAGTGGATACCATCAGATTGGGATTAGAGAAGGTGATGAGTGGAAGACAACATTTAAGACAAATGAAGGACTATATGAATGGTTGGTGATGCCTTTTGGATTGACTAATGAACTGAGCACTTTCATGAGGTTGATGAATGAGGTAAAAAAGAAATTATTGGGTAAGTTTGTTATTGTGTATTTGGATGACATTCTATTTTTTCAGTAAAACAAAAGAGGAGGATTTGTTGCAGTCAAGACAAGTTTTATAGAGGTTGAGAGATGAAAAGTTGCTGATCAATATCAAGAAGTGTACTTTCATGAAAGATGAGTTAGTCTATTTAGGATTTGTGATATATGAGGATGGTTTGAAGATGGACCTTGAGAAAGTGAAAGCCATTGTTGAGTGGCCTACACCGGAAAGCATTGGAGAGGTAAGATCATTTCATGGATTGGCTAGTTTTTACCAGAAGTTTATTAGAAATTTCAGTTCAGTTTGTAACCCTATGACTGAGACCATGAGAGGAGATCAAAAGAAATTCAAGTGGACCATCGGAGCAAACAAATTTTTTGAATTGTTAAAGCAAAAAGTGACTGAGCAGCCTGTGTTAGCTTTACCGGATTTCAATAAGGTATTTCAAGTGGATTGTGATGCAAGTGGAACAATAATAGGAGCAATTTTGAGTCAAGAAGGGAGAGCAGTAGCATATTTCAGTGAGAAGTTGAATGATGTCTGGAAGATATATTCAGTGTATGATTAGGAATTTTATGCCATAGTTCAAGCCTTGAAGAAATGGAGACACTACTTGTTGCCTAAGGAGTTTATGTTGTATACAAATCATCAAGCTTTGCAGTATTTGAACAGTCAGAGTAAGTTGAATCAAAGACATATGAGATGGGTATAATTCTTGTAGAGTTACACCTTTTTGTTGAAGCATAGAAGTGGGAAATCTAACAAAGTTGCTGATGCATTGAGTAGGAGAAGGAATTTGCTGACAAATATGAGAGTGACAATATCAGTTTTTGAATATCTGAAGACCTTGTATGATGAAGACTCGAATTTTGTAGAACCTTGGAAAGCATGTAGAGAACTGGTTATGGTTGATAGGAGAAAATGGTTGGATTATTTCATTCAGGATGGGATGTTATTCAGAGGAGCTCAGTTGTGCATACCTAAGATTTCCATGAGAGAGAACCTAATAAAAGAGAAACATAGTGGAGGTTTAGCTGGACATTTTGGCATTGACAAAATAGTTGCATTGGTGAGTGAGCAGTACTTTTGTCCCCAGATTCATAAGGATGTTAAGAGATATGTGTAGAGTTGTAGAGTTTGTCAAGTTGCAAAAGGTAGTAGTCAGAATGTGGGATTGTATAAACCTTTGACAGTATCGATAAGACCTTGGGAAGATATAAGCATGGATTTTTTACTTGGATTGCCTAAGACACCAAGAGGGAATGATTCTATATTTGTGGTAGTGGATAGATTTTCAAAGATGGCTCATTTCATACCTTGTAAAAAGACATTAGATGCAGTGAATGTAGCAGAACTATTTTTCAAGGAAGTGGTGAGATTGCATGGATTACCTAAGAGCATAGTTTGAGACAAAGACACTAAGTTTGTTGGCTATTTTTGGAGAACACTTTGGAGAAGATGAAGATAGATTTGAAGTCCAGTTCTACTTTTCATCCACAAACCAATGGACAGACAAAAGTAGTCAACCAGAGTTTGGAAAACTTGTTGAGATGTTTAGTGGGAGGTAAAACTGGAAGTTGGGATTTGATTCTTGCACAAGCAGAGTTTTCCTATAACAATTCAGTGAATAGAAGTACTAGAAAAACACCTTTTGATATTGTTACCGGAGTGCATCCTAGAGGAACAAAAGAATTGAGAGACATTAGCAGTGAAGACTAGAAGAGTTTAGAAGTAGAAGATTTTGCAGATCACATGGCAGCATTGCATATTCAGGTCAAACAACATTTGGAAGACATGAACAACAAATATAAGGAGAAGGAATATGAGAAGAGGAGAAATAAGGAATTTGAAGTTGGTGATGAAGTGATGGTATACTTGATGAAAGAGAGATTCTCAGTTGGAACTTATAACAAGTTGTAGATGAAGAAGTTTGGACCCTATAAGATTTTGAGAAAGTTCAGTTCTGGAAACGCATATGAAGTGGAGCTACCAGATAATCTAAGTATATCACCTATAATCAACATTGAAGATCTTCATGAATACCATGAGCCAGAATTTAGTGAGGACAATATTGCAGAACTTGAGAAACAATTGCCTTGGAAGGAACCATATCAGATTGAAGAGATTTTGGATAGTAGGATTGGGCGTAGTACCTAGAACAACCAGTATAAAGAATATCTTGTGAAGTGGAAGATAAGACCAGTTGAAGATTCATTTTGGATTTATTAGGCAGAGGGTAGACTGCCTTGGTTTCCCTATGACCCCAATAAAGTGAGAGGATCACTTATTCATTAACCTTAGATGTCTGATGCAGGAGAATCCCCGGTTCACAACAATCTTGCATCAACAAAAAAAAAACATTTTCCTTTCTGTTTTGTTTTCTATTTGCAATTTCAGTTTTCCTTTCTGTGTGTCCCAGTTTTGGCTCACCGGATCCTATGGAGTTGGATTATAGTTGAAGACTTGATCATCTTTCTTTCTTTCAAACCACATCTTATTTGGATCACTTTCCACCAAGATACTGCTACCAGTTTCCATGATATTTTCTTGTTACTGGTTGTTCCTTTGGTACCGGTTGCCTGAGACCTATTCTGGTGATCAACTGAAACCCATTCTGAAGCTTGTGGAGCCTTGAGCATTGATTTCAATGTTCCTTGGCATGTGGCTGACCTTCTACATTTAATCTTTTGGATTTTCTAGAGGAATCTCTTGGCGGAGGTCGACCTTGTTCATTTTGCACGTTAGGTCTTGTTCTTTGGGTTTTGATCCTTTTTGGGCTGACTAAATCCTTTGGATTGATATATATATATATATATATATATATATATATATTTATAATCATGCTTTAGAATGTAATCAATTAGAATCAATCAGAGTATCAGATAGACATATTGTTCCTAGAAAATAGATCTTTCAATTCAAGGTCCCGGTTGTGATCTATTCTACTAGGTCTATGTGCTGGTATGTTGTAACCCAGTTGTTATCGGTTGGATGTAATTAAATTTCATGCAATAAAGCTATCTATTCTGCATTGCCTCCATCATATCTATGTGTTCCCGTTGTGTTTACTCTTGGTGACTGGTCTAGACTGATCTCATTGAGGTCCCTCCTCATTGGAGATTGCTTCAGAGAAGAGCCCATTTTTAGGGCACTGTATCATATGATCACTTAGATGTTGAGTGAGCTCTGCTTGCAACTGGAGGAGTAGTTTGCTAAAGGCCACATTTGTCGTAGTGTTTTCCCTTGGGGAGCGCCTATCATATTTATTAAGAAGATGGATGGATCTCTTCATTTGTGTAAGATTACTTGTAGTATAATAAGGTGACCATGAAAAACCGATATCTATTAATAAGGATTGATGATTTGTTTGATCAAATTAAGGGAGCTAAAGTGTACTTTAGGATTGACCTCAAGTTAGGGTACCATCATTCATGAAGCTAACATTCATAGAACTATATTTTGCACTTGTTATGAACATTATTAGTTCACAATTATTCCATTTAGGTTGACTAATGCACCACCACTCTTTATGAATATGATGAATGGAGTGTTTCACACCTACCTTCACCAATTTTTCTTATGTTTATTGATGATATTTTGGTATATTCAAGGACAATGGAGGAAAATGAGGTACACTTGTCTTAGGTTTTGCAGTGTCTTCATGACCATTAGCTCTATGGAAACTTGTTTATGTGTGAGGTCTTCTAGATTGAGGTAAAATATGGGCCATATCATCTTAGGAGAGGATATCTCAATAGATCCTTCTAAGATTCAGGCTATTGTGGAATGGCCAATGGCGACTAACGTCTTAGAGGTTAATAGTTTCATGGGTTTTGTGTGTTATTAGATTTTCTTTGTGAGATAATTTTATAAGTTGGCACATATCATCACCTTTATTAAAATAAAAGGAAAGAATTTTGTGTGGTCAAAGCAGTGTGAGGTATCTTTTTAGGCTCTCTAGGAGTGTTTGTCTAGTGCACCTATCTTGGCAATACTGGATCTAGTAAGAGATTTTATGTTTGCACTAATGCATCATTGGAGGGCCTAGGGAAAGTTATCATGCAAGGTGGATGAGTGATTGCATGTCTTATAAGCTCAAGGATCATGAGATTAACTACCCCACCTATGATTTTGATTTAGTGGCATTTGTTCATGTGATTCTTCTTTGGAGACACTTTCTCTTAGGTCATTGGTTTGAGTTTCATAGTGATCATCACATATTGTAGTATATCTTCACTCAGTTGAACCTTAATGTTGTGTAACATTTCTCGATGGAGCTTCTTTGTGAGTATGATTTTTATGTTCACTACATCTAAGACAAGGAGTGTTGTAACAAATGCTTTGAGTATGAGGAGACATTAGATCTCCGTGATGATCCTTGGTGTAGAATTATAGAGTTGTATGTTTGAGGCACTTATTGGTGGTGACTTGTATCAAGAAGTGAGAGAAAATACTGAGTCTCAAAGAGACATTGAGGGCTATATTTTAGGGTACTCCTTGGAGTCAAATGGGATTTTGTGACATCTTAGTCATATTTGTGTTCCTCTTGCAAATGGTCTTTATTCCTTGATTTTGTCTAAGGGACATCATGCACCCTATTTGGCATATCCCGACGTTAAGAAGATGCATGCCAACCTTATATAACTAGGGAGGGATGAGGTGTGATATTGCAGACTTTGTGTCCAAGTGCCTAGAGTGTTAGAGGGTGAAGGAAGAACATTGAAATCCTGTAGGTCTCTTGTAGACACATCTTATTCTTGAGTGGAAATGAGACATGATATCTATTAATTTTATAGTGGGGATACCTATGTCTTCACGCTATCATGATTCTATTATGGTTACTCTGGACAACTTCTCCAAGGTAACTCATTTTGTCCCCATAAGATCTTCATATATTGTTGCTTTGGTAGCACATGTTTATGGTGGACATTGTGCACTTGCATGGGATACCTCATATGATCATTTTAGATAAGGGCCTAGTGTTTACTTAAATAGTCTAGACTTCTATATAGCATGCATTTGGACCCTAGCTTAATTTTATTTCTGAATATCACCTTGGAATTGATGAACATACAAAGAGGATTAATTAGGTTCTTGAGGATATTCTTTGTATGTATGTCATGGATCAATAGTCTTGATGGGAGGACTATTTGTACCTAGTAGAGTTTTCCTATTATAATGGGTACCATAGTCCTATTGACATGTCATCTTTCCAAGGTTTATATGGAAGTTTGTTTTGCACTCCATTTGAGTTGGGATCATTTAGAGGACGAAGTTCAATTGGAACCTAAGATGCTTCAAGATATGGAGAAACAAGTAATTCACATTAGAGAGAATTTGACATCACTTAGGACCAACAGAAGAAGTATGTCAATGCCCATAGGTTGGATTGCTAGTTCTTGGTAGGTGATCAAGTATTCCTAAGAGTGTGTCCTCGTAAGAGACCCACCTATTATGGAAAAGGTTCTAAGTTGGTGTGCTGCATTTTATTGGACCTTTTAAGATCCTAGAGAGGATTGGTCCTATTTCCTACTGCCTTGCCTTGCCACTTAGCCTATCTTGCATCCACAATGTGTTCCATGTTTTAGTGACTAGATAATATATGCACAATGTGACACATAATCTAGATTGGGGTGATTTATAAGTTGAGGATGGGTGACTTTATTTGGAAACCATGTGCATTCTTCAGCATCAAAGGTTGACCCTCAGGGGTTTCAAAATAGAGCATCCAAGGGTCCAATGAGACTAAAATAATGATACTTTAGCTACTTGTGGTGACACTAAACAATTGAGAGAGTTGTACTCCTATATTTTTGTAGGCTTCCAAGAGTAAGCCTTGTACTATGGGTGAGGATGTAATGCCTCGCATTTTTGCATTGTGCCATTGATTAATTTTGATTTGATATTAGATCTATATATGATACACTTGGATTGTGCATATGTTATTCTTTATTATTGGCATCCACGTGGTGCACCCTACTTACAATTATATTCTTTTCATCATGTTAATATCAATGTTGATGTTGGTAGTTGGTTGTACATGTATATTTAGTGATGATCATATATGCATGATGATTGGATTGTATGACATGATGTTATATGATGATATATGGATTATACTATAATAGTAATTTGATTATACTAATGATGATGTGGTTTCATAATGATGCATTAATTATGTTATGATTGATTTGATGAGATATTATGCTATTGACCAAGTTGTTATGTGATCCTGATCGGGGAATGATTATATATAAATTGACTATTTGTGCATAGTCTATCATTTATAAATTGTCACCATTTAATGTGTATATTAATAATTGTAGACACCTAAAAATGTTTCATCACTAATCCACTAATTATTCATCTTTATTAGTTAAATAATTCTTTAACTATTTAATTAATCTAATTATTATTCTTCTAAACCAATTTATCATCCTTTCATCATATTCTAATTATATCAATTTCCATCCTAATCATTTAACTTCGCTTTCTTATTATTAATTAATTAAATATTTATTATTTAATTAATTCTGAATTAACACCTTTAATTAAATAATCTTAATTATTTAATTAAATTCAATTTCCAAGTTCCTAGTAATTAGATAATTTTTTAAAATTATTAATTAACTAATTCATTCTTTACTAATTCAAAAATTCCCCAAATTCTAATTTCAATAAATTTGCATTTCGTTTCATATTTTTGAAAATGAAATTTAAATAAAGTAAAAATCAAATGCAATTTCAAATCAAATTCCTACAACACATGATGAATTTCTAACTAACATTGACTTTCAGTCTGACTGGGAAATCAATGCAATCAACTTCCCAATCAATTCAATCATCTCCCTTGTTAACTTAGTTAACTCCTCAATCACCTTTTTCTAACTCTCAATCATCTTTTTGGAACAGATCAATCAATTCAGTTATCTCTCCAATCAACTCAGTTCACTGATCAATCTATTTAGTCATGTGATCAGTCAACCTAGTTAACTCATCAATCAAATGAGTTTATCTCTCAATCAGTTCTGTCTCAAGAAATCCTAGCCATTGATCAATTATGTTCTTAGATGCATCTCAACCATCCATTCCTCTCATCTAGAATCTATAAATTGCATCCCAATTCCAATAACCACTATCTTTGAAATTATTGTGTCATCTTTATGTAGGAATCCCAATGCAAAACTAAAAGCCACAAGCCACACAACCACAATGATGTAGAAGAGAAATGGAAGCTTTGTTTTGAATAAACAAGGGGTTTTTGATTAGATCATCATTATTTTATTGATTTGATTCTATTCTTGTTGTCACAAAGGATTGCACCCATGAAGCTAAGTATGAAAACCCAACAATCCTGTGAAACAGGGGAATACTTTCAGGCCTGTAGGTTGCCTATATTGAAAGTAGACATCTGGATTATAGGTCGACTTCCTACATGATGCATCTCCTAAAACTAACTTTTTGCTGAGAAAAAGGATAGGAAGATTGCTAAAAACTGAAATCCTAAAGCTACAAGAGGTGATTGTACAAAAACTGTGTAATTCTACTTGATGTCCTAAAACTATAACCCGCTACAATAAAGATCTAAATTTATCTCACAAATCAAATAAGATCATGAAATTCATAAATATTTCATGTGAAGGTTCAAAGCTTTTCAATGTTGTATGAAGGAAAAGTGAATTTTCACAACATGCAATTGATTGAAAATCAGATGAACACAACCCACAACCTAAATTTACTATGAAATATCCTATTTTTGCAAAGCATAAATGAGATAGAGTAAAGGATTTAGAATTAAATCACAATACTTTTATCAGATCATTCATCTGACAATGAAAAAATAAGAATACTTGACAAGGAAATCTGCTTTCTCTATTGAATACTGGAAATAAATCTATTACAATGCATAAAATCTATGAGCTACAATAGCTTTTCTGCTATGTATAGGCAGAAAAGAAAGAACTGAAAAAGAATAGAAGAGCAGAAGAGACTTTATAGAAAAGTCTTGAGAAGAAAGAGATAAAGATAGTTGAGTGTTTTTTTTATCTTAATTTGGCTTTTCTCTTAAAAAATCTGCATGTGGTTCCTTGAAGGTCAAATTGTCTTTAAAAGCATGAAAAAACTGCTCCAAATTGACTAATTGTGTGCCAAAATAGCTCCTTGATTCAAGGGGGATGCAAGTGGAATTGTCTACTCATGTAGAACTACTATATTTGGCTCCGAAATCCCCCATTTTTAGGCACTGATAATTGCATGATTTTGAAAAATTAAGAAAGCCTCTAAGCTTCACTTCATGCATGCATAATATACGTGCCCTTCTAAAAATTTATTTAACAATTATTAAAAGAAATTGATGAAATTGTTTTAATAATTGTTAAATAAATACTATAAATTGTTAATGTGAGGATCCAGTTGTTACTGAGAGGAGGGGGGGGGTGAATCAGTAATAACAATAAACTGTAGTCTTTCACCAATCTGAAAACACTTCACCAAAAATGGTTCATAACTAGTACCAGTAGTTGATCAAACAGTCTTTAAATCAGATTTACCAAAACATTACCGGTAGCTACTTAAGTGTTCATCATTAAGCAAATATAGTAAAGACATCAAATGAATAACTCAACAATCCATCCACAACATGAACACATAGATTTTTCACGTGGAAAACCAAATGGGAAAAACCATGGTTGGAATTGGTACCCACAAAATATTTGCACTCTTTTGGATTGCGCCCTGTTAAAGGCCTAGCCCGGTTAGGAGCTTTACAATAATGTCCGGTTAAGAGAAAACTCTGTTAGGAGTCACCTGATGAAGGGATTTTAACCTCAGCTCTGTTAGGATCTCTACCCTGTTAGGAGTGACTTTGCTAAAGGATTTAAACCCAAGTTAATGAGCCACTCGATAAAGGGATTTACAAGATCAGACCTATTAGGACCTACCCGGTTAAGGGATTTTAATACTACTACAACTGTTAGGAAACAATAGATAAATGATCTGATCAATATACTCTCTGCTTGCTAGTACAGATCCATTTCAGTTCCAATCTGTTTCACACATACAGACATCTCAATCTAGTTTGGTACACTCTCATTCTCTAATCACCGACACTCTAAATCTTCTCAAACTTTACCTAGATACACTTTACAATTAGGTCAGTTACAAAACCCTAGCAACATTCAAAATACATTGAATTTAAATCATAGATCATATCAGACCATTACAAATCATTATAGATCATCATATAGATGATTACAATAAATTTCAAGACAATTACAACTGTTGAATGATCATAACACATCACCGCACATCAATCTGATAAGCTGTCAAACCCTTAAATACATTCTACTAGGCACTTTGCTATTTCCCAAGAAATTCACTCCTTGTACATGCTTAAATGCAATCTTATCATCACACACAGTTTCTGACACATCACCACAAAGTAATGAACATGATAAGATTCACCGCCAAACCATAAAACATCACCAGTCAAAGATCTTGATACTGGTTCTCAAACCCTACACTGAATAAACAACAGTCAATTACAAACATGACTTCCAGTTCTCAAATTATGATGCGGTTCCATTCATACACTCGTTACAATGTCATAAGAACACATTCTAAACCAAAACATCTAACTCAACACGGATCTCTACTGCAACCATCTCCTTCACTGTTCCTTCTTACCAGTTGACTGCAACTTAGCAAACATTCCATTATTGGTTAGGCTTAGATAACTTAGATAGCTTAGATGATATACCAATCATAAACAAACATGGTTGCCATCAATGACAACACAAATTACTGATCATAAAGCATCATATCATAATTATATCATCACCTATAGTCCATCAATATATCATCACCAATAGTCCTTTACCGATACATCATCATCTCCATCAATTATGCCAATATGCCAACATTCTCCCCCTTTTTCATTCATGGCAACACTAAAAGAATGCAACAACTAAAACAATCAACTGTTGACAAATACCAGGAACACATCATGCCATGCTGTACTGATATGTGCTTCACTTGATCTTCTCCTCCTTTGCATTACTTATCCTTGTCATTGTTCTTCTCCCCATGACTGTTACATTTCTTCTCCCTCTTTGACAAGAATGCCAAAGGTGCAAAGGAATCTTTTGTCTTCATCTCTACTGCTCCCCCTGAGGATTAGCCCACTTCTCATCAATCCACAGTGAAAGATATTCAAGAAGTCCACTGGATTGATGCATCACTAACATCCTAGTTGATCTTGGGTAGGGGTATAACCCCTAACTTACCTCTTAGATATTCAAAGGTAGCCTTAGGTAATGGATTAGTGAATATATCTTCCAAATGCTCCTTACTAGATACATGCTCCAATCTCACTTTTTTTTTTCCTGTACTCTTTCTCTCAGAAAGTGATAAATCAACTCAATATGTTTAGTCCTAGCATGTAGTACCAGATTCTTGGATATGTTTATAGCACTAATGTTATCACAATGTATGATCACCAGTTCTATCATATCTTGTTTGAATACTTCCAACACATGTCTCATCCATATAGCTTGTGTACAATTCATGGATGCAGCTACATACTCTGGTTCTGTTGTAGATTGAGAAATACAAGTTTGTTTATTACTAGTCCAAGATACTAGTCTATCACCTAGAAAGAATGCACCACCGGTTGTGCTCTTCCAGTAATCTACATTTCCTGCCCAATTAGCATCAATGAATACCTATAAAGAAAAATTGCCTTTATATGGATACCACAATCCATAATCAACTGTCCTTCTAATATATTTGAATATTTTCTTCACTGCTATCATATGTGTCTCCTTAGGGCTCTTCTGAAATCTTTCTACTAAACCAGTTGCATGGGAAATATCCAGTCTACTATAAACAACATAATGAAGTTTCCCAATCATAGATCTGTATTCCTTCTCATCCACAAAGGGTGAATCATCTTCTTTTGACAATTTGCAACTTGTAACCATAGGTGTTCCAACCAATTTATAGTCTTCCATTCCAAAGGTCTTTAACACTTCACATACTTAGACTGATTGATAAAAATACCACCTTTCATCTGCTATACCTGCAAACTAATGAATTTTTTTATCTCACCTATCAGAGACATCTTAAACTCTTCCTTCATCTCATCTACAAAAGTCAAACTCTTCCTTCATCTCATCTACAAAAGTCATACTCATATCATCATTTCCCCCAAATATGATATCATCAACAAATACTTCTGCAATCAACATCTTGTCTCCTTTAGTCTTCAAATCAATATTTCTATCCTCACTGGTTCTCTAAAATCCTATCTTTATCAGATGTGCACGAAGTCTTTCAAACCATGCCCTTGGTGCTTTCTTTAATCCATATAATGCTTTATGCAGTTTTCATACCATATCCTTATCTTTTGTCAATGCAAACCCATCCAGTTGTTCAATATACACCTCTTCTTCAAGAATACCATTCAGAAATGCAGACTTTACATCCATTTGGTAAACTTTGAAACCTTTAAAGGATGCAAATGTAAGTAGCATTCTAACTCCCTCAAGCCTAGCAACCAGTGCAAAGGTCTCTCCATAATCTTCACCTTCTTCTTGTGCATACCCTTTGCAAACTAGTCTTGCTTTTCTTCTAACAATTTCACCAACTTCATTCAACTTGTTTCTAAATACCCACTTTGTACCAATCACATTTTTATCATCAGATCTAGGAACAAGTGACCAAGTGTTGTTTTTCTCAATCTGACCAAGCTCTTCATTCATTGCCTTTATCCAATCATCATTCTTTAGAGCTTCTCTCACTGTCTTTGGTTCAATTGTGGAAATCAGACATGCACTTTCTTTGATTTTTCTTCTAGTCTGCACTCCAACAATCTTGTCACCAATTATCTGATCTTCAGAATGATTTAACCTTACATACATAGGTATAACCTATTCTGGTGCAATAACCTCTTCTTGTTCTTCATATTCTTCATCTTCTACCGATTGAGCATCTTCATCTGCACTGTTATGCTCAACATCTTTCTACACTTCCAGTTCAGTAATCACAACTTTTTGTTCATCATCTGCTAGATCAAATTTGCTGGTATCATCAAGTTTATCAGAGAACTCATCAACTTTTACATTCACACTCTCCACAATCTTTTTTGTCCTTTTGTTAAAACACTTGAAAGCTTTACTCTTATTAGAGTGGCCAAGGAATGTTCCTTGATCACTTTTAGGGTCAAATTTACTAGTATAATCATCTCTTTTTATAAAACACCTCCTACCAAAAACTTTGAAATAACTAACACTAGGAGTTATACCATACCATAACTCATAGGGTGTTGTCAATATCTTTCTTCACCACTACCCGGTTCAATGTGTATAATACAGTGCTGACTACTTTTCTCCAAAATATCTTATGTACATCTCCCTATATTAGCATAGTCCTTTCTGCTTCAACAACAGTCTGATTTCTCCTTTCTGCAATTCCATTCTGCTGTGGTGTCCTTGGAGTAGATAACTGCCTCTTTATTTCATTTTCATCACAATATCTCACAAACTCATTTGTTGTAAACTCTCCACCCCGGTCAGATCTTAGGCACTTAAGATTCTTATCGATTTCCTTCTCTACTATGGCCTTGAATGCCTTGAACTTGCTGAAAGCTTCTGACTTTTCCTTCAAAAAAGTAATCCACATCCTTCTAGAAAAATCATCAGTAAATAACATGAAATACTTGTCACCATAAAAAACTTCTAGTCCTCATAGGACCACATAAGTCAGTGTGCACCAAATCTAGAATATGCTCAGAAGAAAAATATTTGCTCCTAAAAGAAGATGTAGTCATCTTACCCAACTGACATTCTTTACACATCACGTTGTCTGGTTTAACAAGCTGTGGCATACCTCTCACCATACTAGATTTGCTGACCTTAACCACATTATCAAAGTTCACATGATAAAACCTTCTAAGCTATAACCAACTATCTTCAACCTTAGCAACCAAACAACTGTTTACACTAGCATTCAAATGGAATAAGTACACATTCCAAACCACAACATCTAACTCAACATAGATCTCTACCGCAACCATCTCCTTCACTGTTCCTGCTTACTGATTGACTGTAACTTAGCAAACATTCCATTACCGGTTAGGCTTAGATAACTTAGATAACTTAGATGATATACGAAACATAAACAAACATGGTTGCCATCAATGACAACATAAATAACTGATCATAAAGCATCATATCATAATTATATCATCATCAACAATCCTTTACTGGTACATCATCATCTCCATCAGTTATGCCAATATGCCAACATAAATATCATGAAGGCATGCAACATTTTTTTTCTCTTTTAAATAATTTAATATAACAAATATTTAAAAGCAATTATCAAAATTTATTTTAATAATATTATATTAAATTATTTATTGCATGAAAGGCATTATTTATAATTTACATTTTTAACTTCATCGAACCCTTTCACAACACGAGGGTTAATGCATGGCATAAGGTTTATTGACTTAAATCTAATACCTCGGTGCAAATAATAAGAGATGATTTATTTTTCAAAGAAAACAAATAAAAAAGTCCACTATTAGTCGAACTAGGGCATGAAAGGGACAAAATTCGAGAAAACCCTGTCATTTCTTTTATTATTCTTTGCATGTTCTTGGAGAAACCTTTGCTGTTGTTGCACTACCATCACCATGCATTCTCTTCTTTTTGAGTTTGAACTGGAGCTTTGCATGGATTGAGCTTGGACTTTGCAACTTAAAGGCCATGTTGTAAGTGCTTTATGCCTCTTTATCATTCTCATGCTACTATCTCTCTTGGACACAAAGAGATCTTTTGTTTTTATTGATGCTGTAGCCATCATATTTTTATGAATGATGATAGCTATGATTGTTTGAAGATGCTACTACTGTATCTCGGGACTATGACCTTGGTGATTGACTTGAAAGTCATGGAATATTTGTTTGAAATCCTTTATACATATCAGATCCTTATCATTGTTATCAAGTTTCCTTTGTATGCACTTTGTCATTCGTGTATATTTTTATAGTAGTTAAAATAATTGTGGCTTCTTTCTGAATCATTGTCTCATCATCATTAACTATCAAAAAACCCTTAAATGTTTTTGACCGTTCACTACTCTTGGCTATTGATATCATTATGATGCTTTGTAGCCTAGAGGTCACTATTTATGAAGTCTATAAATTGCCTTTCGACTGCTCTGGAATCTTTTCTTGGATACTTGACTGTTCTTGGAATGGGCATTGTCTTGCTGTCCATATGGAAACCCTCTATTATTTTTCCTTTTGACTATAATTCCTTTGATACTTGATGAATGATGTTGTTCTTTTAGGTTAAAAAATGCAACTTGATGTCTTTTAAACTGTGTATTTACCATATCACCCTATCATAGTTCTTTGAAGTTCATGACATGCCATTAATGACTACAACATCTAATCTTATGTAGGAGTGCCATCTTTTATCCTTTATATACTGTATCAAGTGCTCTTAATTAACAATGAACATTAGTGGTGCTACTCTTTGAATGATTCCTATAATTGATTGATCATTCATAAGCTTCTGTCATATAGGATTGCATAAACCTTGATGATTGTCAAGGACTGTAGCTTTGTGATCAATCAATACCCTTCATGATGAAGCATACCCTTGATAGAGACCTCTATCTTTTATGAGATTATGACTGCTATTGTTTCTAGTCATTTTAAGATGGTAGTGATATTCTATATGTTCTTCCGACCTTATAGTGATTGTCCTCTTTGTATGTTTGTCTTGGAACCTTTGTAGGGCGTTCATTTGCATATTGTATTTGGACAACTCTGATGCATGTGATTACTAAGATGATATTTGATTCTTGCCATGATAGAAGACTTTTGGTATTGACAATCATAATTGGCATCATTCATGAAAATTCTATTGTCATTTATGAAATTGCTAAATTAGAAAATAATATTGGTGGTTTATTCATTTATTCTGATTAAATATGAGTAATTTTCCTATAAAAGTAATAACATTTTAATATTATTAAGTTGATTTAATATTTAATTGTGGAATTGTTGCCAATATGGATGAATTGATTATGTGTTGCATTGATGTTTTGTCATTGATGCCAACACTATTTGTTATGGTTGGTTACTGACAGACATGTTTTGGTTACCGATAGAAGATCTTGTGTCACCGATATGGGTTTAAGGTTTAACTTGCAGAGCTTTCATTGAGAAACCTTGACAAAATGCTAAGTGGTGTTGGTGCGGCTTCTAGATGGAATTCAGGATGCAGAAGGTGATCCTTGATCATGCCCCAACTAATTGAAGACATTTCTTTGGCATGGTGGATGCAGATTAGGTCTGGTACCTATCTAGGTTATGGATAGGTATCATGTTAACACATTCTCTACACATTATTGGGATGGTTTATGGATGGTTATTTTTGTTTCGGTCTAAAGCCGACATGGCATATCATTGTAATATGGATGTATATAATGATCTTATTGTAATATCTTTAGGTGGCTGACCTAATTGGTTAGGCCTTAGGGTTTGTATAAATTGATGTAAGATCTCATTGTAGATCATGGAATGGTATGGGAATGGAAATGTAATGATCATGGTCATGGAATGCAATATCATATGTGAAGGAGATTTGGTTGATCATAGGTGATCGAATTGGGTTTAAGTAAGAGGTCAAAGGCCTCTGGTATTGAGCTTAACCAGAACTGTAATCAGGCATGGTAGATGCTATCTCTAGTAGTTCATTATTCTGGATTGTTGTCCAAATATCTTGAGGTGGTTATAACCTCTCTGTAGTCAGTGAGACTCTTTTATAATGAGCAGTACACTCTAGACACTGTGCCTTCCTGCATGTTCAAACCCCTTATTGTATCACATTTTCTGTAGAAGTATCATCTAACCGTGGTAGGATTCCCCTCATAATTTTTCCCTTTACCAGGTTTTCCACGTACAAATCATGGTGTTATGTGGTATGCTTGCATTGTGTTAATTCTCTGTTTCATTCTTAAGTTTTATTGCTTACCGATATCTGTTTCTGCTATTCCAGTATTCAATGTTTATATGCTCCAGTTAAAGGATATTAAGTGGTTTAATTATAATTTGTTAACAACTGATTCACCCCCCTCTCTCAGTTGTTCACCAGTTATCCTAACAATTGGTATAAGAGCTTTGGTCCTCTTTTGCAGAAGCTTAACTGCTTGAGGTAGATCCTATGACAACTAATACTTCTAATCCACCGGCAACTATTTTCAGAACAGAAATCCCTAAGCTTGATGGAACAAATTATGGGATATGGAAAATACAAATGGAGACTCATCTTAGATGTCTTGGCAAGGATATGTTGGATCTCAAATTAGAAAATTGGATAGGTTCTAAGGAGATACCAACTCCTATTATCAAACCCTCCAATTTGACTTGGCCAACTTATAGAGTGAAACTATTTGGTTACTAACTCCCTCACTTTAGGCTCTGCAAGACCTAGGCTGGTATACCTATTCACTAGTGGCTTTTGATGACTAATGCTTTTTATAGAAGATTGAGTACCTTGATCTAAATTCTTTCCTACCTCAAAATGGCATAGGTTCCTAGGATAGTTGGCTTTTAGATGAGTTCAAGATTGTTGTTGTGAAAGCTATTCGATCTTTGTACTTGAAATTTATATGTATGTATACTATTGCTAATTGGTTCTATGAATCCTACTCACTTATCCTATAGTTTTAATGAAAAGGTAATTAATATGGTAAAGGTTGTGATTTGTGAATGACCAGTGTCTTTCCTATTATTTGGGCTACATAGTTATATTTTCCTAGGACTTAATGTATGATTTGTGAGACAGTTTTTAAACCTACCCCCTTTGGTAAATCTGTCAGTTACTGTTTCTTATGAGATCTGTCAAATGTTTATATCATAAACCACCTGAATGAATTTAACCCTAACCTTAAGGGACCATTCAAGGAATAACTACAAGGAACAATTACAATCCATGAGTAGATCTTTTTAATCCAATTTTATAATATAGGAATATAGATGTCATTGTAAGAATACGAATGACCTTATCTCCTTTAGATAATATCACAAACAACTGCCTACAGAAAATGAGATAACCTACAACACATGCAGAAGAAAACAACTGATTCTATTAAAGCTTCCAAAATGGTACAATAGTATGCCAGAGGCTATAGTATTTGTCCGATATCTTCTATTCTAATAATGTCTCCATTTTACAAAAAAATGCTCATATAAATAAGTGAGAAACACCTATTCTGTGAGAAGCTATGTCTCTTCATCATTAACAACCTAATTACAATTGCTTAACAAAGTGAAAGATAAAGAGATTAAGCATGCCAAGATGATTAATATAACTGTCATTCTTATAGCATCTAACGGCCACACTCTTTCTTTTCATATCTATCTCCAATGAAAAAAGATCAAACACTACCTGGTTGACATGTGGGGCTACATCTTCATCCTGGTTAAATCGGGCCACGACTTTCTCCTTAATCTCTACAAATTCCTTTTTCCATTGCTCCAATGGAGCCAGTTCACCGTCCTTGTAGACAACCGGTATTGTTGCAACATAGTCTTCATTGAATGTTTGGAGATCTTTATTCAGCGTGTCTGCGTATTTGTCATGCTCCATCGGGTATTGGTCCCCTTGAACTCTTTCTTCTATAGTCATGGACTCATTTTCCTTCAATACATCTTTCAATCTCACCTTTAATTCTCTCATGTTCTTTTAGAGCTTTTACAGACCTTGAATTCCAAGGGCTCTTCTTGTGAATCCAATTCTAAATTGTCTGGCTCTAAATCGCTCTCTATGAATTCTCTTAGGCACTGTCAACAACGTCTCCTACTTCATCAATTTATTGAGCATTTATGGTGAATTTACCAGTTAATAATTCCAGTTAAGCAACAATCACATAGATATTCATTTGAATTTATGGTGTTGTGACTTTACTAAGATTTGTTTTGATCTTCACGGCAATGGGTAATCATTTGTCTAGCAGTGCTTTGAATGTATTTTCACCGACGCTTATTCAACCTTACACCTGTGTTGTACTTTGATGAAATCACATGTCTCGATGGCTTTATCTTATGTCTCCCCTAAACACCATATTCCATCAATATCATTCTTTATTTTAGTGAAATTGACATCATCGCCGACACTTCTCTTGGTCTCATCGATATCTTTATTTCATCGAAGCCTCGCTATAAGTGTTTATGTTGGTATAATGTTTTATCAATTCATCGAAATCTTTCTTTTCGATGGAAATGATTTTATCGCTAATTCCCTCCGTCATTTTATCGATGTTAGAATTCCATTGAAACAATTCTTCATTATCCAACCTTTGTACTAGCGTCGATGATATTTCCTCTTTTGGTAAAAGAAAAATATTCTTCTTCGACCCTTTATGTTTGGCCGATAATAAGTCATCGATGGAAATTTATCATGTTTCATTGATATTTTATCCTTTGATAGAAAGATATCTTCAGTCAACATCCTTTGTGCCTCTTCGATACGCTCCTTTTCCTCAAAATAGCTTCATTGATAAGATATCTATGGGTTCCTTTGATTTTATTCTTTTGGCCAAACTTCTTCCCTCAGTGAGCTGTTCACATGTCTCATTGATACTATAGTTTCATTGAAGCTCTTTATTTCATCGGAGGGACCACTCTTGATTTCCTCGATGTGCTTTAGGTCGATGGAACTAATATTTTTGGTGAATCCTTTTGGAAGCCCATCGTGGCCAAGATTTGTTTGATAAATCACTTTATCATCAGGATAGTGGTAGGCTTCTTCGATAGAGTCATTTTAGTCAGACTGGGTGTTTCAGTGAAGGATTAGTATGTATATCCGATGGCCTTGGTTTCAGCGATAATTTTTAGGATTTTGATGTTGATGGAAATGCCAAGGGTTCTATCAAAATTCTTAAGGGCATGCTTGATTCCATTTTTTTCAAGAAAACTTATGTAGCTTCTAATGAAACCACGAGATTCCATTGATTTAAATTCAATGCTCAATGAGATATTTGGGAGATCACTGAGAAATGATATACACCTTATGATCTGACATCTAGCAATCCTGCTCCTGTAGATCTAGACAAGAATATTGAAAATGATTGCAGAGCTAGAGAAGCCCTCTTGTGTGCACTTACTGATCACCAAATCATGGGATTGATTGATAAATCATTGACAAAGGTTATGTGGGATAAATTGCAAACTCTGAATGAAGGTGATCCTACTGTCAAAATTGCTAAACTTGATGGTTACTGGGTAAGGTATGAGAACTTGAAGATGGAAGATAATGGAAGAATTGCTACATTTATGGAAAGAGTAAATGAGACTGTCATGGGAATTCAATGTTGTGGAGGATCTCTGAGTGAAGATGAAATACTTTCCAAAGTCTTGAGAGCCCTTCCACCAACTTACAAGATGAAGGCAATTGCAATTAATGAACTGCGAACAATGGCAAACACTTCAATATACAGAGACATTTTGATTGGGAAATTATCTACTTTGAGATTGAAGAATTTGGACCTTATGGAGCTGCAAAGTCTGAACTTGATTTTCATGCATCATCATCTACCGACAAAAGTGATTGGAAAGCCTTATATGCAAAAGAGTTGGAAGCTACAAGGAAAGAGGATGAAGAATTTGAGCAACTTGAAGCCTTATTTGCTAGAAGAGTACCCAAAGGACCGACAAGAAGTAAGTATGAAGGAAAATAACCTTTTAAATGTTTTGCATGTAATAAGATTGGTCATTTTGTATCTAGATATCCTAAAAGGAATGCAAGATTTGAAGAGAGAGTTAAGAAATCATTTAAGCCTAATCAGAAGTAAACAATGCTACATAGCATATGAGGAAGGAGTAAATGATGACTCTGAGGATGATCTGACAACAAACTCTGCTAGTGGATCTGACAATGGAAAGGAATGGGTGTTCAATGCTTTAAAGGAAGATGAACCGGAACTGGCTATCAAGAATGAAGAAAAGGCCCTAGCAGCAAAAGTTGAAGACAAGGATGAATGGGTAATTGATAGTGGATGCTCACATCAGATGACTGGAGATAAAAGAAAATTTCTGTCCCTACAAGAATACAATGGTTGTCAAGTCAGATTTGGAGATGACAAAGCATATATGATCAGAGGTAGAGATATTATTTCTCTGGATGGCAAGCATAATACTGATAATGTCTATTATGTAGAAGGTTTAAAGCATAATCTTTTAAGTGTTGGTCAATTGGTGGACAAGGGTTTCCAACTTCAGTTTAAAGATAGAAAAATGCAAAATCATTAACAAAACTGGTTTGGAGAACGCAACAAGTACTCAGACTGGAGGTAATATCTTTTGCTTGAACACTGGTAATAAGACATGTTTGATTTCTCATATTGATGAGAGTTGGTTATGGCATACAAGGTTGTGTCATGTTAATTTTGATTGTATTGTCAAGATCAGTTCAACAAAGGCAATTAGAGATATACCTAAGATTATGAAGCCTCATAATCCAGTATGTAAGGAATGTCAATTGGGAAAGAAAGTTAGAACTTCTTTCAAGAGAATACATGATAAATCTAATGATGTACTTGATTTGATTCACACTGACTTATGTGGTCCGACAAGGACTAGAATCTTTCAAGGTGATAGGTATTTCATGCAAATTATTAATGACTATTCTAGGATGATGTGTGTGACTTTTCTTAGGGAGAAGTCTGAAGCCTTTGAGAAATTCAAGATCTTTAAAGCAAAGGTAGAAACAAAAACTAGATTGAAAATCAAATGTTTGAGATCAGATCAAGGCGGTGAGTTCACTTCTCATGAATTTAATGGTTATTGTGAGACAAATGGAATTAGGAGACAGTTATCTGCCCCTAGGACTCCTCAGCAGAATGGAGTAGTGGAAAGAAAGAATAGAACCATTTTGGATGCAACAAGAACTATGATGATGGAAGGAAAATTGCCTCACATCTATTGGAGAGAAACCATGAGTACAACAGTCTACACATTTAACATAGTTCACATCAAAGGTGAAACCGATAAGACCCCTTATGAATTATGGTTTGGACATACACCTACTATTAAATATTTCAGAATTTTTAGAAGTAAATGTTATATCAAAAGGGATGATTCGATTGGGAATTTTGATCCTAGATGTGATGAAGGGATATTTCTTGGATATTCAATTCAAAGGAAAGCATATAGATGTTATAAGAAAAGATTGCAGAAAATTGTGGAGAGCGCTAATATGAAAGTGGACGAGCAATATAGAAATTAATCTATATCATATGACAGGGAACCGACAGTGGAAATGATCATAACTGAACCGATAATGCCTCAACTGTACAAGACACTAAAATAGTTACACCGGTCCAATCAGAAAATTCAACTATGACTGATGATCAGAACAATGAACCTGAAGTTCAGAAGACACCAAGGTATGTAAGGTTAAATCATTTTGAAGATCAAATCATTGTAGATAGGAACAAGGGAGTTATGACAAGAAGAAAATTGGAAAATGAAGAGGTATGTCTTATTTCTCAAATTGAACCGACATCTGTTATTGAAGCTTGTAAAGATAAACATTGGTTAAAGGCTATGGAAGATGAATTAGATCAAATAGAAAACAATGAGACTTGGACTTTAGTTCCTCAGCCTAAAAATAAGAATGTTATAGGAATAAACTAAATGAGGATGGTCAAGTTTTAAGAAACAAGGCTAGATTGGTTTGTAAAGGATATTCTCAAATGGAAGGAATTGATTATGGTGAGACATTTGCACTTGTAGCTATAATTGAAGCTGTTAGACTATTTCTTGCCTATGCAGCTTATAAGAACTATAAGGTCTATCAAATGGATGTTAAATGTGCATTTTTGAATGGTGAACTTGAGGAAGAGGTATACATTGAGCAACCTGATGTATTTTCACTGACAGGTGATAAAGATATGGTTTGTAGATTAAGGAAAGCTTTATATGGTTTGAAACAAGCTCCTAGAGCTTGCTATGTAAGGTTGGATAAATATCTTTTGAAGCTTGGTTTTACTAAAGGCAGTGTTGATAGTAATTATATTATAAGATCATTAATGATGATATTATGATTATTTAAGTATTTGTTGATGATATCATTTTTGGAGGAGAAGATGAATTGTGCATGGAATTCTCTAATAATATAAAGAATGAATTTGAAATGTCCATGATTGGTGAGATGAGATTTTTTTTAGGTTTGCAGATTACTCAAACTGACAAAGACATCTTTATCTATCAAACTAAGTATCGAAGGGAATTGTTGAAGACGTTTTGTATGGATAATTCCAAACTGGTAAGTACTCCTATGGTGACAAGTGAGAAATTATCTATCAAAGATACATCTGCACCGGTAAATCTGACAAGGTATAAGTCTATGATCGGTGGCTTGTTATATCTAACTTAGAATAGACCAGATATTATGACTGCAATGAGTATTGTTTCAAGATATCAAAGTAATCCTAAAGAAAATCATGAATGTGTAGTAAAGAGGATATTCTGGTACTTGTAAGGAACAACAGAACATGGCTTATGGTATTCTAGAGATGATGACTTCATTTTATGTGCATATACAGATTTAGATTGGGCAGGAGATACTGATGATAGGAAGAGAACTTTTGGTGGAGCTTTCTTTCTTGGAAAGAAATTGGTTTCATGGATCAATAAAAAATAGTCATGCATTTCTTTATCTACTGCAAAAGCTGAATATGTTGCAGCAACAACTAATTTCACTCAAGTCTTGTGGATGAAGCAAATGTTGAAGGATATCAAGGTAAATTATAGTGAACCGATAGTTATCTATTGTGATAACTTTGCAGCTATTGACATATTTAAGAATACGGTAAATCACTCTAAGACTAAACACATATCAATAAAATATAACTTTTTGAAGGACAAGGTGGAAGAAAAGGAAGTCAAATTGGTTTATGTGAACACTAAAGAACAGATTGCAGATATATTCACTAAGCCACTGTCTAAGAAATCATTTGAGTATTTGAGAGATAGGTTAGGGGTTTCTGCCACTCCGACAGAGACTTGATTGATGTGGTTTGGCATCAGTCCAACATGCATCGTCAGAGATACTATTCATTCTGGCACTGATGAGTGGTGCTACTACTTAGGGAGAGTAGTCAACTTTGAGATTCAGAGGCTTATATTATTGCTTTGATATTTTTGTCAGATTTATGGCATTGATATCAAAGGGGGAGAGATAGTGATGTGAAAAATAAATTCAGAACTTTACATAGATATTATTAATAGGGGAGAGTTATTGTTATTCAGAGCTATATACAAGAGATTGTTGGTTGTCTTCCACATGGGGAGACTTGTTTGGCATTTCTTGGTACTTAGATGTTTTTCACATCTAGTGTTGCCATCAATGCCAAAGGGGGAGATTATTGGCAATATGGATGAATTGATTATGTGTTGCATTGATGTTTTGTCATTGATGTCAACACTATTTGTTATGGTTGGTTACCAATAGTCAGGTTTTGTTTACCGACAAAAGATCTTGTGTTACCAGTATGGGTTTAAGGTTTAACCGGAAGAGCTTTCATTGAGAAACCTTGATAGAATTCAGGATGCAAAAGGTGATCCTTGATCATGCCTCAACTGATTGAAGACATCACTTTGGCGTGGTGGACCCAGATTAGGTCTGGTACCTATCTAGGTTATGGACCGATATCATGTTAACATGTTCTCTACACACTACCAGGATGATTTATGGATTGGTTATTGTTGTTTCGGTCTAAAGACGACATGACATATCATTGTAATATGGATGCATATAATGATCTTATTGTGATATCTTTTAAGTGGCCGACCTAATTGGTTTAAGCCTTAGGGTTTGTATAAATTGATGTAAGATCTCATTGTAGATCATGGAATGTTATGGGAATGGAAATGTAATGATTGTGGTCGTGGAATGTAATATCATATGCAAAGGAGATTTGGTCGATCATAGGCGATCGAATTGGGTTTAAGTAAGAGGTCAAAGGTCTCTAGTATTAAGCTTAATCGAGACTATAATCAGGCATGGTAGATGCTATCTCTGGCAGTTCATTATTCTGGATTATTGTCCAAATATCTTGAGGTGGTTATAACCTCTTTGTAGTCAATGAGACTCTTTTATAATGAGCAGTACGCTCTAGGCAATGTGCCTTCCTGCATGTGCAGGCTGCTTATTGTATCACACTTTCTGCAGAAATATCATCTGACCGTGGGTAGGCTTCCCACCGTGGCTTTTCCCTTTATCGTGTTTTCCATGTACAAATCATGGTGTTATGCGGTATGGTTGCATTGTGTTAATTCTCTGTTTCATTCTTAAGTTTTATTGCTTATCGGTATCTATTTTTGCTATTCTGGTATTCAATGTTTATGTGCTCCGGTTAAAGGTTATTAAGTGGTTTCCACGTACAAATCATGGTGTTATGCAGTATGGTTGCATTGTGTTAATTCTCTATTTCATTCTTAAGTTTTATTGCTTACCGATATCTATTTTTGCTATTCTGGTATTCAATGTTTATGTGCTCCGGTTAAAGGTTATTAAGTGGTTTAATTATAATCTGTTAACAACTGATTCACCCCCCCTCTCAGTTGTTCACCGGTTAGCCTAACAAGAATATCTCTTATATGCATTAGAATTGATGATAATTTCATGATTTGTTTTTTATTAGAGCAAAATCAGGTTTTGAAGGGACCCGAAACCCTTTACAAAAAGATCAGTTTGGACTTAACAAGATATTAAGCCAAAACAAACCACAACAAAAAAATAGCCCCATAGAAACACATTCAATGAGATACCAATGGGGAAGAGACATAACCAAACAAAAACAAAGAGGGTTTTACAAGCAGGCCCCCACAACCTATAGAAAAAGATGCACAAAAACCAACATGCAACTAAAGACCAAAGAAAGGGCCAAATAAGACTCCAGCCCAATCATTTTGGGGTTTATTTGAAATTTAATTTCTGAATTAATTTTTTATATTATTTTATTCTCACTTCAAAAATGAGTTTATATTATGAGATGAGGACTCTTTTTTAACACTTAGTCTATTTTCTTATTCTTGTGCTATCAAAATCCTACCTTTAAAATTTGGATTGGTGATTGTGGGAGTTTGTCTTGGAGGATTTTTGTGGGTAGTGGCTCAAAATATTTGTCTTGGTGAATTCTACCATCTGTCCAAAGGTTCTGTCCTCTCCTAGAGTGCGTGGTTTGAATTTTCAATTTGAATATTTGAGAAATTTTGAGGCAAGAACTCAATTTTATCACTTGATGTTTAATTAAATTGTTTCTAGTTTTTAGCAAATGGTTTGTTGAATGAATTAAACCATTCCTCTAATTTAAATTTTTTCATTTGGATGATTGTATTTTTTGCATGATTGAAATTTAAAAAATACATATGGTTTTACATGGGGTTATGTTGCCCAAATTCTTTAGATTGGTTGAAATGTCAAATTGGGAATATTTTTGTGTTGATGAGTTGATAAGAACCAAAAGGGTATGCTCACATTTTTTATAAATAGGAATTCTGAAATTTCAAGCCTTTTTGAGATCCATCAATGGTGGATAGCCTCATGATTAGTTTTTTGGTCCAAATTGAGATTTTTTCTAAAAAAAAGAATGTTGATGGTTTTAAGATAATAATATATTTGGGGAATGATGATATTATATATGTAACTTTTGAATTGGGATCGATTTGGATCCAATTCCATGATCTAGAGACCAAATGGGCATTTGTGAATAGTGGTATTGATGCATTGCTTTGGTGAACTCATTTGAGACTTGGTCATTGATATTTGACATTGAATTGTATTTTATTCTTCATTCATTGGAATGCGATGAGCTTAGGGTGTGGTTATTAGTGTCAAAATTGGGGAGTGACTCTCAATGGGGGTTGGGACCCAAAGCGCCCACCATGGTAACTCATTAAAGAGTAGAGTAATTCAAGTGATATCATAATTAAAAACATTGGGTAAAACACACTAATAATATAAATTAGGATGCCTCTTACATTACTTGAGTGCTTATATAGACTAAGATGTATTGGGAAGTCCTGGTAATCCATGGGGTGTTGATCTGGCATGATTGAGTCTCCCTATCTCCACGAGAGGACTATTGGTTCTGCATGAGCCAACCCTTCAAGCTATACAATGACACTACCATTTCATGCCCTCTAATATCCAACCTTGTGTATTTTTTAGTAGAAAATATATATGGATACATGACTTGGTACCATTCCTATATTAATGTTACATTGCATTCTTGAATGTCGCTACATGCACCATGTATGGTGTGTGTGTGAGAGCCTACTATCCCCCTTGTATGTTATGTATGATCATATGGGATGTGTGAATATCTCCATGAGAATGATGGGGTAGAACTAAGGATTCCACATGGTGAAATGGCATTGCAAACCACCATTCAGGACTGATAAACTTGAATTGTGATAAACTCAGAGAGTTCTTCTACCTTCCTCTGCACATGTTCTTTCTCATTCATTCATGTTCTTATAAGTTGTAATATAAATATATAATGTAATAATAATTATAAATGTTGATGATATGTATCTTGAACACTCCAAGTGGAGAATAATGCAATTGAAACATAATTGATATGTATTAGATTAGATTTATTTGTGTTGGAACTAGACACAAACTATGGCATTGTGACTTAATCAATTCTTGACACATCATGATAATATGAAAGAAACACTTCAATTGGTGCTATAAAATGAACATGGATATGGGTTGTGTAGTTCTAGAGGTTGATATAGTCATCTCCTTGTCTTGTCATGTCTCCTTGCTCATTTTAGAGAAATTTTGAGGAAATCAAAGTCATTATGGTCTCAGTCAAGACAAACTACAGGTAGTCCCAATGTGTATCAACATGCTTCTAGTTGATTTGGACATCGTTGAGTAATTTGGTAGTAGTTTTAGGAATTTTTTGGGTAGATTAACTATGTTTTGGTTCCAATTAAATCCCGAATAGTCTTGTAGGCACCACCTAATGATTCTATGAAATTTTTCTTGTCTTATCTTCAGACCTTTTCATTTAATTCTCTCGACTCAACTGTCATATGAATGACTTGACTTCACCAAGGGATTTGGGATGTTGAAGGGTCCAAACTATTCAATCAAGAAGCTCTTTAATCTAGACAAATGGGTGTCTCAGAGGACACCAGTGTGTGTTTATCAAACTTGAGGACTCCAGTGCATGTAAAGGGCACTAGCGCATATAGAGGACCGCAACACATGTCTACGTGCCCATTTTAGGTTCTTGTATCTAGTCTAGGAGCCTGTGTCCTATCATTTAATCTGGAGGGGTTTCCGAGAGCTCAGAGTGTTAGATTGACTCTGTTTCAATTATGTTACATGGAAGTGATGTATCAAAACCCTCATATTTTTCTTGAATTGGTTTAGAGTGAGTTTGAATGGCATTGAGGATGATCGAGTGTGATTAGGGTTTTATCAAATCTCATTGATGACACCTAAGACATAGTAGGTGGTCTTGTTTGTAAATTTGGGGATGGTCTTGCATGGCCCTAATCACTTTAGTGACCTTTTCCTAGGGTTTTGGAGACTCTTCCCCTTTTTCAGTTGAAGTTTCAAGTGTTTAGTCTTTTTCATGTGTATTGTTGGTTAACGATAAGTTGACCTAATCTTGAGGTTTGAGAATTATTCTCATATATATTATATATATTCACACTTAATTGCCTAAATTATTTTTTCCTTGTATTCTATGTGTATTTTTTCTCACATCCTTTAGGGTTCCTTATTGAGGCATTTTGCTTTGCCACCAACTCCTATAGTTTGAAAATCTATTGTGTCTTCTTGATGCTACCTAATGTGATCATGTTGAAATCCATTTATCTACATGTCTTTAATCATCTATGCAGTCATCTAAAAATGTCCCTTGCCTACAATACCAATTTTACTAATTAATTCACCTTTATTCTTCTGAATTAACATTATTCCTCCTTTTCAAATTTCCCTATAATTCCATTATCAATTAATCAATTAATCATTTCCCTCCTAACGTTAGTTACATAATTTTATTATTTAATTAATCTTGATTATTCACTTTAAATAAATGATATTTATTGTTTAATTAATTCAATTTCTATATTCCCATAATTAAATAAGTTTCTTCAAATTATTTAATTACCTAATGATGTCTTCTCAAATTAAATAATTTCCTAAATTTATTTAATTTCATTTAACCTCCATTTCATATAAGTTTCATTTCCCTCCAAATTCAAATTGATTTCATTTCCATATCATTTCAATTTCAATTTCACATTTTCAAAAACCAAATTATTTCAAAATTCAATGAAATGATATTTCACTTTGATTTCTCGCAGCACATGTGGAAATTCATAATTGCAATTGACTCTCAATCAATCATCAATCACTCGTTCTAAATAACCAATCAACCCACTCTTTTTGAAATCACCTTGTTTTTACTAATCAATCAATTTAGTTCCACTCTTAATCAAATATCTTAACCAATTAGTCAAATGAGTTACTTCCTCAATTAGATTCAGTAACATTCAGTAATTATCTCCATTTATTCTTTCTCATTGAATTTGAATCATTGATCATTTCTAGAATTAAATTAATCTCAACCGTTGAATCGATTTCTATTAAATCTATAAATTCAAACTTAATCCTTATTATTGACAACCACTATCTTCATATCCTTCTAGATCTATGCTACAGGTTTTCAAGTGCGATTCTTAGAGCCATCATCCAACACAAGGAAAAGGGACAATAGAGGCCAAGTGCTTGGGAATCAACATTGAGTTTGCTTGTTTCATTATTGCTTTGTTTTGTTGATTTTCTCTAGTATTCCTTCATTGTGTTACAGTTGGAATTTGTTATTAGATTAAATTTTTTGTGGTTTCCTTTTTACTCTAATAAACATGTTGATTTTCCCCTCATATACATCTGGTGAACCCGATGTGAACTTACAGTGAGCTACTTTTGATTTTCCTGCAGTTTTTGAGAATTGTGCAATTATAGGTTTTCAATTATGCAATCGACAAAGGATTTACATATTTGTTTCTTAGATTCACACATCTGATGATAATTTATTACGCAATTGAAGAATGATTCACACAGTTGATGCACAATTTTCATGCAATTTCTAGTTAGATTTACATAATATCTTGTTCAGATTCAACATGTATAAAACTCTATTTTCTGTTGTTGTTCACATTTTCTTACATTTTTGTTTTTGTTTTCTGTTTTTCTAGTTCTCTAGCTCAAGGCTGTTGATACTATTTTTTATTTTTAGCATGGCAATCGTGGGCCAAAAACATAAATCATTCAAGATGCAAATGTGTGTCTTGTAGGAACCTTGGACAATGTTCAAATTTTATATCTTTATTCATTGTGATGTTGTGTGTTTGGTAGTTAGCAAACATTTGGATTTTCTAAGAGAATTAATCATTGTATTGTTTGGTGCTTTGGTACATTCTATTGTTTACCTAGAATCTTATGAGAAGTATTCTCTCCCCTTCCCTTCATGGAGCCTAGGTGTAAGAGAAAACCACAGGATTCTAGTAAGAGAGGATTTTTTAGGATTTCATCACCTCGCGGCTTGACCTCAAGTGGTACTTATTCGGGCTGCTATACAAAAAGGGTGAGAGAGAAAGTTGTAGCCTATCTCATGATCATACACTAACATGTATCAACCATGGGGTAGACTTAGAAGCACATAAGGTTGATTAAAGACTTGAATGTCTCATTCTCGAATGTGCATGTGCCAATTTCCTCAAATATTGCTTAAAAAAATATAATCATAGGTCAAAAATCTTATTCTTAATAGTTTATGGACTATGGATTGTACCCCATAGATACCCCTCATGTATCTTCCACACCAAAACATAAATTCCCCAGTTCATATGGTCTTTGGATATTTGGGGTAAGAGGAAAGGCACACCAGTATTTGCTAAGCATATGCTATAGGGCACATGCCACTAGACCTCTATCTGTATGATGTGGATAGGTATTTTATTGTAGCAGGGGCCCTATCAAGTAGTATCCTTTGTTTCCTTGAGTAGGAAAATTTATTGCTTGTAATTTTTTTGTTAAAATCATTGTGTTTATACTAGTAAGAGTCAACCTTTTTTTGGGCTAATCTAGGCTCTTAATGTGAAACTTTGAAGTTTAAAGTAGCCCGAGTCAACAACCAAACTATATTAATTATTTTCTAATTGTTTGATAATCTAATTTTTAAGAAACTTCCACAAAATAGTTTGCAAATTTCTATCACACAACTTAAAACTAATTTACGCAATTGCCTTTCAATTTGTGCATTTTACAAGATTAGTCCCACAAGTCACCCTAATCTATCATGCATTTTATAGTGAATTGGCACAATTGACATTAATCTTTCATGCATTTGACAATTTGAGTCACACAATCATCTACTAAAATGAAAAGCTCAATTCAATGATAAACTATCCAATTGGGATCCAAAATCATTTTTAACTTTGTGATTGACCAAGTTATTAGGCTCAGTAGGTTTATCTAGTTTTGTTTTTGCAACGTTAGATTCCTTTAGAGTCTTCTTAGATCAAAAGTCAAGTTTGCAAACATTAGTCTCATTGCATCATAAGAATCAACCACTCTCAAAGAGATTAGGAAATCAGGTCTTAGGATTAAACCTTAGTTATTGTCAAGATTCCAAGGTCTCATCAACCATTTCAACCCTTAAGTTAATTACTCTATCTTAGGGTCATGGGTAAGTGCACCAAGATGGTGAATAGAAAAGTGACCAATGCAAACAAAAAATGAAATTTTTCATAACCCGTGTGTGTTCTGAAAATTCAAAAATGTGCTAGGCTTGGTAATAGCCAAAAACAATTAAAAAAATAAAAAATTTCCTCAAAACCCATATGGGTTTTGAGGAAAATTATGTTTTATAATTTAAAATCAAAAGTTTCTCAAAACCCGTACAACCGTATGGGTTTTGAGGAGCATTATGTTTTATAATAAAAAATCAAAAGTTCCTCAAAAGCCATATGAGTTTTGAGGAACAGTATATTTTTTGGTAACCCTTGGGGTTTGGCCATTTTCAATGCAAAAACCCATGGAATAGTAGCAAAAGGAAGCCAAAAAACCACAGAAGCCACACGGGTTTGGAATCATTTTGGATTTTTTCAGCATTAAGAGCAATTTTCAACAATGACACCCCGTCGAATAGGTAAGATTTGATTTCTTTGATTATTTTTGTTTGCATTTTAATTGAAGT
>NC_081414.1:388182282-388272406 GCF_030272615.1 Cryptomeria japonica | reverse complement strand
AGAGAGAGAGAGAGAGAGAGAGTGAGAGAGAGAGGAGAGAGAGAGAGAGAGAGAGAGAGAGAGGGTGGGAGAGGGAGAGAGAGGGAGAGAGGGAGAGGAGAGGGGAGAGGGAGAGAGAGGGAGAGGAGAGGGGAGAGGGAGAGAGAGGAGAGAACATGGGGGGAAGGGAGAGGTAGAGGGAGGGAGAGAATTACATGATAAAAATCAAAGAGGAAGTTGCAGATAAGAAATAAATTCACTTACTTCTATAGAAATGCAGACATGGTTGCAGTGGGGTATGGAGGGAGAGAAGAAGAGAAAGAGGGATGGGGTATGGAGGAAGGGATAAGGAGAGAGAGAGAGAGAGAGAGAGAGAGAAGAGAGAGAGAGAGAGAGAGAGAGAGAGAGACCTTGTATTCATTTGAGAGGGAGAGACGATACACTTACATGTGTATATATATGTTTAATATATTATATGTATATAAACATATTATATATACAATGTCATATTATACACATATTATATATTACATATATTATATGAATATACACATATTATACATAGAATATCATATTATACAATAGCGCGTATGTGTTGTTTATAGAAAAGATAGCGCGTACACGCTGTTTAATGGGAAACACGCACGTACGTGCTTCTTACACTATAAATACCCCGTACGCGCTTTTTAAACCATACATACCCCATACGCGCTTTTGAATTTTTAGGCTTGGAAATAGGCCTGGATGACAAAGCTACGGATTGGAAGTTTGATTTCCCTCCATTTCTCTCATTTTTGACGTGTTTTATTTTATCAACTTGGTTTATCAACTTTGTCATCATCAAGTTTACACTTCATAAAGTGGGTATTTCTAAAATTGCCACCATATTTTCACCCATCTTTTGAGCTTTCTAACCATATAATTTTTTTTCAATTTGAACAACAATAACATATTATTATTGAATTTCTTTTACTAGTGTCTCCATAGTTCTCACAGACATAGGTGCACCATTTTTTGAATAACTTTTGATATATGTATCCAAATTTTAAAAACTTTATATATTATTGTAGTGCACTTGATTATTTACAATTTAAAAAAAAAATTGTATTTTCAATTTGTTTAGTGCAACTTATGCTTTGCGCATGAACAGGTACCGAATTTTCAGGATGTGCTCGATTGGAAAAATCATTAAAAAAAAATACTCAACAAAAAATTACAAAAAAATACAAATCTTCTAGTGCTCACTCTTAACTATCTTTCTACCAAAGGATTTGTCAAAATACTAAATCTAACTATGACTTTTTTGATACGCACGTTAGACACTGTTATGTTTTTCAGAAAAAAATAGGGTCATTTTTTCGTACGCGAAGGATTTGACCCCCTTAATCTTATCCAATTTTGAAAAATTTTAGTAGTTTGGAAACTAGATTCAAAGTACTACAATATTTGTTCTTTTATTATCTTCATATCTTGAGTGGATGACTTTCAAATTTTGCCTCTAAGTTCAGGTTCACTTGATTTCAGAAAAAAAGTGTCCACTTATACCCCCCTTTTTGACCACCATCTTTGTGCACTTACCCTTAAATAAATTATAAAAAAAATTGAAATATACTAAAAATACAAAGATAAAGTTGAATATAAAATTCCAAAATTTAAGCAACTAATTAACTGATAAACTTCTACAAATAAATAAATTCAATTTCTAAAAATCAAATGAAAAATTCATGAAAATAAACTAAAAAGTCATATTCTATAATAATATAGCCAAAATAACATGCAAAATTATATACATTATGAACCCTACAAATATATAAATATTTTCATTTAAAAATAATAATAATCCTCATTTTAATCTCTCCTCCTATATCATCTCAAATCTGTTGTCCTTCGCCTTTTTCCCAACAACTGAAAATTTACCACGATTATCACATATTCCAATGACATTTTGGATTTTCCATGTTAAATGGAAACTTATTTTTTGTATTTGTATGGTGCTATTATGTTGATTTTGCAAATGGATTCTTGCCAATAGTGTTGACAAGTATATAAATGGTTCTACTTCTTGCTAAAACTATGCAAGTTAATGTGTTTTCTTGAACCAACCTTCCTATAACACATTGTTGTTGGGCAACTCTCTTATCATGAAAATAAATAAGTATCATAGACAATCAACATTGTTTGTTCATTTGTTTGTAAGTTTATATGTTCAAGATAAACATTATTAGCAATAGATAATGCAATGAAATTTTTCTTCAAAAGAATCTAATTGTTTTAAAAAATGAGAAAAATTAAAATTTAGTTCAACAACATCTATATCTAATTATATGATATGATAGCTATGTGTACAAATTAACATCTATGTTGTAGTCTAAGTGTGTATAGATTTATAATGTTATCTAACTATTTATGTCATATTAAAATTCATTTAAATTTTACTTTTAATTTCCTATCGACGTATCCCTTGAACCTCCTATAGGTACAAGTGCTAGTTTTTATCTTTCTAGAGCCAACTGGTGATTAACATGATGGTGTTTGCATTCATATAAATTCATTCAAAAAGAGGTAATGAATGTTAAAATGTTTTATTATTATTTTTATTGAAATTTGATATTTTATTTTACATTTTTTTAATAGATTTTTTAAGATATAATACACTAGTTATATTAACATTGATATTTAGATTTTTTAAAATATAGTATACTAGCTATATTAACATGGTCATACATCATGGCAATGTGGAGGACTTCCATTATACTAATAGGGTGATGATAGTGAGCTTTCACAAGTATGGTGATATTTTTTTCCTTGGAATTGGAGCTGTTTGTCAAGATGTAGATGATAACCTATGCCTAGTTCAATTTTTATAAGGAGGTTAAAAAAAAATAAGACAACAACTATGTTACCAATGTCCTACTAAAAGATGGAATTGATTATGCTAGTTTTACATGGCTCTTACAAAATTATAATTTTTAAAGTAGTTGAAACATATCACTTGAGTGCTATTGCTCTTCAATGTGGAGTTGATTCACTTGCTAGAAACCACCTTGACTACTTCAACATTTCCATTGATGGTACTTCTTTGTTTGATTTGCACAAAGTGTGATAATATTGAATAAATATAATTTTCCTCTCTTGATTATAAGGCGAGGAGGTGCACAAAATGTTACTGAAAACCTATCACCAAACAAAAGAAACACAATTATAACTTTACAACTTTAATAGTTTAAAATGGTTAAATGGATTAAGTGTTGCATATAGAGAAATCAATTTCATTACTTATAAATTTATAAATTTACCTTTCACATACATAATGCACAAGTTTCAAGAAAATATTACATAGAAGTTGGAGGAAGCATATTATGTCATTTTTAATATATAGACCTAATCACTAAAGGAAAGTTTGAAATATATATGTGTCTTGTCCTATAAATGATCTTACACAAAACTTCAATATTTTTAGTATGAATTCATCTTGTCATAGAGAGGATATTTTTAAATAAGGTTTAATAATTTTAGAGATTCTATATGATCCTATATATTGATACATACATGGTATTCATATTCAAATTATCATTTAATGATTTCAATTAATGATATTGATATTGTTATCCAATTTATCATTTATCATACATTATTAATGTTGTCTTACAAATTCTATATGATCTTATTTATTGATATATTTAAATTGTATTCAATTTATCATTTAGTGATTTTTGTATCTTCACAAAGTTGTTATAAGGAAATTAGAGTTTTTAGTAGTTTTAGGTCTTATTTTTTGTTATAAAGAATTCTAGATCATATATTTTATTATAACAATAGAGTCATTGGATTCTTCAAAGTTATGAATTGAGCTTACTAATTTATACTTTCATATAGTAAACATATAAATTATGTCCATGTCAATGTTGGTGTTACATAAGTTCAACAATGAAATTGATAAGTGTCAAAGTAAATATATCATAAGTGTGAGATTTTGCCAAGATCAAGGGCACAATGAAAAGCAAAAAAGAGAGACAAAAGAATGACAAGAACAAACTGTATTCTCATCAATATGCAAATGATCAACTGAATTAACCAATACAATGAATATGGGTCTGCTTATATAGACAAGGTCATATGGATATGTGAGCACACAATCATGACATGTGGCTCAAAGACAAACAAGGGTAGGTAAGAAAAAGTAGGGGTAGGTAGGAGAAATAATATAATATTCCACAAGAGGTGGATGACCTGTCGAATGTGGAGTGTAATAGCAAGATAAGACCACAAAAGGTGGAATTTCTCCTACAAGCTACATCCCTATGTGCACACTTCCCTAAGTGTCTCATATCCAAACTATGATGAGATGCATTATCCTAAGTTAACTTAAGTGTAATAATATCCATGATGAATAATTATTTACATCAACAATAAGTCTAACTCCCAAACTACTAAATGTCAACATAAATACATTATAACTCCAACTCTCAAATGCATACATAAATACATCATGAAATAAATATGTCTAGAGGAAAAATCAAGCTCTAAATTATTAATAGAACTCTAGTAAAATATACATAACAAACTAGAACATGGATCATACAAAATGTTTTTAATCTAAACCTAGAATGTATACATAAATTATCTCATCTGGTCATTGTCATTGAGTAAAGAAAACATGTGTAGATGCTCTACACTTGAAGTAGGAATATTCTAGGTTCTAACTCAAAATACAATTACAAAAAAATTTAATCTTAGATAATAATTACAATACTTCATGCATACAGTTGAATTTTACAATATATTTTGACTCAAACTTCCATCATACACATGTAGCTAGACTAGGAGGCACAACATCTCCACCCAAATTGGCATACATGTACATATGTAGATGTAGTGAGAGGGAATTAAAATAAATGTAGCAATAATTCCCAAAAAGGATTATGAATGTGAGAGGGAATCAAACCTAAATAAATTAAGCCATTCCCTATACAAGTTGCTCCAATGTAACACATGTGGAATGTTAAATAGTGGAAAAATGATCAGCAAATTGTCATATGCCCTATGATTTCTCCTAATAGAATGTTGAGGAGTAAAACATTGACTTATATGTGTTGAATAGACTGGAATACTAAGAGGGGGTTTGAATCGGTATTCCTAAAATAAAACACTCTGATAATCTGAAACTTAGATATCCTTAGCAAGAAATGAAGTATGCAATAGAAATGAAATGCACAACATACACAACCATAATAGAGACACCATAATTTTATATGTGGATAACCCAAATGGGAAAAACCATGGAGAGGGTTAACTCTCAAGGTAATATAACTATTTATAAGGGATTACAAAAGAGGCTCACTTTTGGAGGGCTCACTACTCGAATTACAACAACTCGCTATTGGAAAGGCTCACTGTCAGAAAATAAAGAAATAAACTAAGAAAATTGCATCTACATATGCATGGAATCAGTTTTCGTTAAGCTTAGACAACACACTAACTGTTTGCAGTAGATCCAGTTAAAAAAATTTGCAAATCACTTCACTATCTGCCTATTCCAAAAGATTGTCATACTAGATTTGTCCTTCTCCTTTTCTCATTCAGCAACAAATTCCTTGATGTATTGTTTACTACCTTACTCTTCACTTCATCGCAATTCATACATCTCTTCCTTCTCTCTTGCATTACAAGGATAATATGATCATAAATGTGTGTATATATATACATCAATTTGGCTTCAATAACATTTTCCCAAATGATATTTCAACGATCAGAGCAAAACAACAACATAATCCTTCAAGGTCGACTTGACCCAGAATAAGCATATCCTTGAATTTCCACAATGACACGCTACTGGAGCACAAAGAACATGATCCAACTCATCATTATGTGGTTAAAGGCATGAACAACGAATCATCAAAATATTATCATCAGGAATCAAGAAATTGAAGGAAACTCGAGCACATAGAACTGCTCAACATTGCATAACCGAATTCACTTCTAGAGAACAACATTCGAAGCATGACTTTCACAGCACCAAAACCGTGAATACATTAATCTCAAACAATGACAACAATCATATCAAAATTCCACTATTGTAACTGCATTAAGACACAAATGTGGAGGACTGCACTTCTGAAATAAGCTAACTAAATATTGTCTGAACGACTGGAGCATGAAACCACTTACCACAACCAATCACCAAATCTCTCATATCAAGATAAATGTATCCTCATACCAACAATACATATTTCTGGAGAAAAAACATAACTACAATACATTAGCAACAACTAGAACTTGTCATCTGCATCATACATACCTATCTTCCACTGTTCTACGCCATATCATACATACCTATCTTCCACTGTTCTAAATCATATCATACATACCTATCTTCCATTGTTTTGCATCACATCCAGACTGATTCAGATCAACAGGTTTGACATCAATGACAACTAAGACAAGTATTTCTAACAATATGTGGTGTTTATTCTTATGACTTATAACCACCAAATGATCTACATTGGACCTCTACATCTATAGGATGGGAGGTGTTACATCCCATTTTTCATAATCCTCGAGACTATATTATTTTATTATGTATTTTCAATTTTGGGTTTGAGAATTTTTTTGATTAAACTAAAGCATGTTTGTTAATCATTATATCAAGTAGATTATATAATATGAAATGATGAAATTATACATTTATTGATCTTGTTAATATCGTGCATTATACATTGAGAAAATTATGTTGATATATTCATACATGTTTTGATATCGGACTAACTACTTTTTTATCGAGTTAATGAGGAAATGCAGGGTAGTGTTTTTTCCTCCAAGCATGAGAGGGAGAGTATTACAAGAGAGGGAAGATCCAGTAGAAAACCCATGGTCGTTGATATCTTTTAGAATACACACTCACAATAATATTTTTTGTGTAGATTTAATGTGGTTGAGTGTTAATGTATGAAGTGTACGTGATTTAGTGTCCTCCTTACTTGATATTTGAATTACAATTTTGTCTCCTACACTTGCATTACTTGATTGCATAGAAAATATGTTGTAAATGTGTCACCTTGTTTTGTACCTAATGATAATTATTGTATTGTTGTATTTAAAGCTATGTGATGTGTAGTTTATAACACTTTTGCAATATGAGCATAGGTTTTAATGTTTTTAAAGGTGAGCAATGAGAAAGTAATTGTATGTGTGTGTGTGTGTGTGTGTGTGTGTATGCATATATGTAAGTATGTAAGTATGTATGTATGTATATATATGTATATATATGTATGTATATGTATATGTATCTTTATGTATGTATATATATATGTATATGTATATGTATATGTATATGCATATGTATATACATATGTATTACATATGCATATACATATGTATTACATATGCATATACATGTATATACATATGCATATACATATACATATACATATACATATACATACATGCATACATATATATATATGTATGTATGTATGTATGGGTAGGTGCACAAAGATGGTGGTCAGAAAAGTGGACACCACCCCAAAAAAAAATGGAAAAATAAGCAGCGCGTACGCGGTTATAAAATTTGAAATCACCGCGTATGCGCTCAGGTTCGTTGTTCTCGAGCCTAGAAAAGGTAGCGCGTACGCACTGCTTTTAAGAAAAGGAGCGTGTATGCACTACCTTTAGGAAAATGAGTGCATACATGCTACTTATAGGAAAATGAGTGCATACACGCTAATAAGCCCTAAAGAACCATGTACACGCTAATAAGCCCTAAATAACTGCGTACGCGCTGCCTATCAAAAAAAAATTTTAAAAAAATTCGGTCTTATTTTCCCATGACAGTCACGTTTTTTCCCCATTTTCTCCACCAAACCACGAATAGGGTGCCTCATTTCTCCTCCAAACCATGAATGAGGTGCCTCATTTCTCCTCCAAACACTATGGATCAAGGTTAGTTTTTGTTAATTTTGGTCTTTCTTTCCCATTTGTTCAATTTGTTTTAGGTTTTGAATTTAATTTCATTAATTTTGATTAGGTTTTTTCATTTTTTGTTTCAAAAACCAGATTCTGATAACCCACAACTAGAACAACAAAATGCACCTCCTGAAAACCCACAAGATACACCCCCAATTCCTCCTTTTGACCACACACCTGAAACACAAGAGAAATTAATTAATCATTTAGGGCAAAATACATCTAAAATCAATAGACTGGTTGATAAATTGAAAACATCTAAACTTGAGCATCATAAATCCCTCGCCACTAGCTTAGAAACATTAGCTAGTGGTGCCATAGTTATTTCCACACAAATTACAAAATGGGGAAACTTTAGGGATAGGTGTCATCAATACTATGTTGATGGGTTATCATACGAGGGAGTCAAAAACAAAAATATTAGTAAACAACAAATATGTGCCCTTTTTGTTGATCCTAAAACTGGTCAGTCGTTACCTCTTAATGCAAAGAGGTTTCCCATAAATTGGTGTACCAATGTGCAGATGAAGAATCTTTTTTGGTAGAGGTGGTGGATGGTCTTTGATGATCCACCTTGTAATAATTATGAGGTTCCATTGTATTTTTTGAGAAAAGTATACTGTGAGTTTGTGCTCAATGTGCGGCCAAACTATTTTGACATGAGAGAGCTCCATGGTAGAGGTGGCGGCTCTACCCAAGATAGACATGGAGCCTGTAGGCGAGTAGCCCTGGAGAGTCGTCACCCCCTAGAAACCAAACCCAAGGTGCATCAAACTGTCCCAGTAGAGCTGAAAGAGTCGATAGAGCTATAGACTCTTCAAGCAGCCACAACATTGACTAGTGCCATCATCTAGCATGGGATGTTGTTAGCACACCCTATTGTACTGGATGATGAGCCATTAGTTGCTCCAGGTGGCAACAAAGAGCCCATTGAACATATGCATGTCAGTTTCTCGGGGATAGATGATGTGGTCGGTGCAGATGGATCCATATCTCATCCGTGCATGATTTTTGGGAGTAGATGTCAGGCCCACACGACTAAGGATTTTGTGCTGACAGATGAGTTGATGGACATGATGTTTGCCATCAGCGACAGACACAGGTGTGTTGATTTGAATTCATAGCATTTTATTTATCAGTCACTTTAAATTTGTAATTACATAAATGAATTTTCATTTATACATCAATTTAAATTGAAACAAATAATATGCATTTCAGGATGCATCAATGGTATCGCATACTCCTCCCCCAGTTACTACAGCTTCAACTTTGATACCTGAGGTATAAATTTTGTAACATGTTAAAATAGAATAGTACACCTTGAATTCAAAAATATTACAAGATATACTATCTTTAATGCTTGGTCCAATTTTTGGTTTGTAGGTGTTGACAAGGGACCAAATGTCCCAAATTGTTGACATCATGCTCTCAGCGATCGATTTTGGCCTACAAGGCTATACGGTATCATATTTTGTACAACCCTTTTTATATATTGTTTTGATGGAATATACAAGTCATTTCATTTTAGATTTTTAAATTATGTTTAATTTATTATCTGTACTAATATCACATGTTAATTTTGTTTTTTTAGGGTACCCCCTCCGCTTTTAGGCCTCGTCCTAAGAAAAAGAATTCCTCGAAGATGCCAAAACGTAGGAAGAAAGTAATTGAACACATTTTTAGTTGTACAATTGTTTGAAAATGTTGAAATCAAGTATTAGTTGGGGTTTGTAGATTGATTAGTGTTTTTTGTCTATTTTACATGTACAGTGGCCATTGAGCTATGTGGATTTGTTGAATGCACCTGATTCACCCGTAGACCAAGAGAGAGAAAAGGTATGTATTTGTACTCTATTTTCTTGATTTAATGATTATATGAACGCGTACATGTGAACTTGTGATATATTATAATCTTATAATTTTTTCATACAGGAAATATCCATAGTTGTTTCATCAATGGTGAGCCCTCCTCCATGCACTGGAGAAGCATCTCAGGATCCGGTACACTTTTGTTTGATATATTACATTAATTGTTTTTAACCTACAATACTTATCATTATATTAATTATATTTAATCTTTGATCATTTTTTGTATAGGTAATAGCGATAGTTTCTCCATTGATGGTGAGCCATCCTCAGTCCATTGGAGAAGCATCTCAGGCACAGGTACGTCATTGTTCTCTATATTATAGATTTTAAGTGATTTTGATATATTTATGTTAGTACATTGTATTAATTGTACATTTAATCTACAATAGACCCCTTCGTTGTATGGCCATAATGTGGATCCTTTTAAGTATGTCTTCAAGAAAACTCCTAAGAGTGACAATGAGAGGAGAGAAAAGACATTAGCTCCTAGATCAGCCGATGAGGTAATCTATATTTCAATTGCAAAAGAATTATAGTTAAAAGCATAGTTATGTTGTTAATTGTGAACTATTTTCTACAAAAGAATTTTAACTTGGCTTTTGAATTGTGGTTTTACAGCCATCTACAGAGCCGCATATTGCATCGAAGAGGCTTGATTTTGATGATCCACCACAAGTTTAGGATCATATAGTGTTATTTTTTATCATAGAATGACCAATACATGTAGATATATTCTACATTTTTATTGTATATCGATTTGGACATGGCATATGCCACATTTTTGTAATACTTGCATTGACTTGGCACACATGCCTTTTTTTGATATATATAAATGTTGATATTCGATCCAATAAATGTGTACTGAGTTCATTATTTTGTATTTGTTGTATTTTGTGGCTGTCCTTTTATAAAGTTAATTGATCATTTGCCTATGTAATCAACAATATGAATATAAATAACAAAAAATTATGATATAAAACATTGAAATCATGGAATGTGATTTGATTAAATTTCTAAAATGTTGAATTAACCCTACAAAACTCCTTGTATTCAGTTCATTATTGTGTATTCATTGTATTTGGTGGCTGCCCTTTTATAAATTTAAATGAATATTTGCCTATGTAATCAACAATATGTGTTTGGTGCGAGAGCACCCTCACGCTCGCAATGGTCAAATTTGGTTGTTGTGTGCACAAATCAATGTTACAAGTGCATCCAGGTAGGTAGGTTTATGCTAGGCATGCTCCTCTCGTGCATCCCAAAGCGTCAGAACGTCAAGTCATACCCTATCGGCGTGATCTCTCAAGTGCCCTAAGTCCAAAAAATTGTCAAACTTTGATAGACTGTTTCTTCCAATCCAGGACACATATGATTGATCCGTTTGAACCCATGGGGTCACGTGAGGCTCCTCTACAATGGCCTATCTTAGTTTTTGACGACGCACAGCCATTTTCAATTGGTAGCATTTTTTTGCCTGCTACAAAAACTGTTAGTTGCATGGAATGCAAAGTTGCGGGATTGGCTAGAATTGATTTGGTTCATCGTGTGCACAAACCAACATCACAAGCATATCCAGGTGGGTAGCTTTATGCTAGGCATGCCCCTCTTGTGCATCCCAAAGTGCCGCAACGTCGAGAGTCATACCCTACCGGCGCGATCTCTCAAGTGCCATGAGTCCAAAAAATTGTCAAACTTTGACGGACCATTTCTTCCAATCCATGACACATATGATCAATCTGTTTGAACCTATGGAGTTGTGTGTGGCTCCTCTACAATGATCTATCTCAGTTTTTGATGACTCAGAGCCATTTTCAATTGGTAGCATTTTTTCGCTTGCTGCAAAAACCGTCAGTTGCATGCAATGCAAAGTTGCAAGATTGGCTAGAATTGATTCAGTTCATCGTGTGCACAATCTGATGTCATGAGCATGTCCGGGTGGGAATTTTTATGCTAGGCATGCTCCTCTTATGCATCCCAAAGCACTAGAGCATTGAGAGTCATACCCTATCGGCGCGATCTCTCAAGTGCCCTAAGTCCAAAAAAATGTCAAACTTTGACAGATGGTTTCTTTCAATCCAGGACATATATAATCGATCTGTTTGAACCTATGGGGTCATGTGAGACTCCTCTACAATGATCTATCTCGGTTTTTGATGACTAGGAGCCATTTTCAATTGGTAGCATTTTTTTGCCTGCTGCAAAAACTATCAATTGCATGCAATGCAAAGTTGCAGGATTGGCTAGAATTAATTGGGTTTGTCATGTGCACAAACCGACGTCACGAGCACATCCGGGTGGATAGGTTTATGCTAGGCATTCTCCTCTCATGCATCCCAAAGAGCCAAAACGTCGAGAGTCATACCCTACCAGCAAGATCTCTACTCAATCTATGACCCCTATGACTCGATAATGACTTAAATAATTCTCCATGATTATACAAGAATAAAGAATGCTCATGATTGACCTTATCACATCACATAAACTCAAAACATAGACACAAAAAATAGTCACAAAACATTGTCACATATTATTAAAAAATTTGCCTCTAAATATGGTCAAATCAACTCTTGGCTATTTGAATATACAAAAAAATGTCTTACAAATCATCTCATGGGCTTTTATACAAAATTTGGCATTACAATATGTGCAATTCAGCTCATCGCCATTTTAATATACAAAATTTGGCATCTACATATGTACAAATCAACTCATTGTCATTTAAATATACAAAATTATGCCCCTAAAAGTGTAAAACTCAGCTCATGGGCATTTATATATCCAAAAAACGAATATAAAATAATTCATCGATGATATATACAAAATTCTCAAAATCATTCTAATCTGAACCATAGAATCAATCCAGTGAGCCTTCAGGATTGACTCTAGCCCATATTGTGTCAAGTATTGCCTCGTGGTCAGATTCACGAACTTTCCATAAAATCTTGTTATGAGGTCTACCATGATAATTCATCAAATGAATATTTGTTGCAACAACAAGGTTAGAGAAATGAACAATATGTTTGTTTGTTTCAAAGTCCTCGAACAACTAAACATCAAAATTGTTGATAGGGTATCTCCTAATCCATGTTCCTATCACGACAACAGACCCTATTGGGTACTCAATACCCTCTTCATCAATGATTGTGGTTGTCAATTTTCTTTTTGGCTCAACACAACGACACAAATAGTAATCATTTCCTACTTCATTGTTCTCTTCTGCAACAATTGCATACACATTACCTGCATTTTATAAAGTGTTAATTAATACCAAAAATAAAGTATGATGTACAACAAAATGAACCAAAAAGAATACTTGCAAAAAAATTAACTCAAAAAATCACCTGAATCCACTAGGTCGAATACATGGTCAAAATCCAATGATGTCTCCATCTGGCTCAATTGTAGTGCTTTGGGAATTTGATATGTATCAATGGGAACCAATGGTCTACAAGACCATTTGTCAACCCACTCTTGTGATTCACATTCTTCCCACAAACAATACATGCATGAAGAGAAAAAACATACCATCTGTCTCGTATAAATTACCAGTGAACTTTAATTTGAACTCATAAATGAGTGCATGTCACTCGATCCTGTAACTGCACAACAATCTAGATAGTTTTCAATGTTAGATTTAGTGATCAATCAAAAATATCTATGAGTCATTGACATATCTGGACTACCTAGACCCATCTTAGACTTACACCATTGCACAATTGTTTTTGCATCTATCAACTCAGCACCACCTTCGTACTTCAATTCTTCTCTAGCTAGGGCTCTTTTTACACATGCTCCTACACCATCGTACTCTCCCTTACCATGTCCAGCCTCAGTGAAATTCCAAAAATGCTATACACCACTTGTCATATGCATCCTTGTCAACCAATAAAACATCCTTGCATTCTTGAATTATGCGATGCAATTATCTGACCATATTAAGTGTCAGTTGTATCGTATGTTCCTTCCCTTTAAACTATCATAGAAAACTTTAAAGAATCCTTGTAAAAACTCTGATGAATGAGTATGATCATCACTTATGTAGAAGTGATACTCTCCTACAACCTTTCTATCCTCCTTTATGCTATCATCTACATGCATGAATGCTATGTGTACAAAAATAGAAACTTGTGTAGAATGATAATACATAGATTGCACTTCATTTTGAGGTTGTAGTGTGTAATTTTCAGCAAAATCAACGACAGAGACAATGGTGCCAAGAGTAAATGTGTCCTTACATAACTTGAATTGCTCATCTAACCATCGAGCTCTATGTGTATGCATTATGTACTCATAAACTAGTTTCTCTTGAAACATTTTCATAAATTCAGCTACACATATATCATTTTTCACTAGCTCACATCTCTTCAAATCTTTTCCATCTTTAACTCCATATGTGGCTGTCTTGTATTTTCCAAAAGAAACTAGTTTCGTACCAATTTCATGTGTGCTCTCCAATATATTCTCATTTTTGTTAGTTAGATACTTTGGTTTCCTACGAATGATTCTAGGAGGTGTTAACATCGGTGCATTATGTACATTCAATTCATCAAATAGAGAAGGTGTATGTTCATCATTTAATTGATTATTTAATGTGGTATCTTCTTCAATTGCATTAGGTTCATATTGTAAATCAAATGTCTCTTCTTCAATTGCATTAGGTGCATTATGTTTGTTTGGTAAATCAAATTGAGATTTTGAGGATGACATGCCTTCTTCTCCCATTGTTCTTATGTCACGTAATTTCTTCATACGATGCCTTTGTCTTTCCTTTTCAGCCTCTCGTTGTTCCATCGTTCCTCACTTGTTCTTTCCCATGGTTGATATCAGTTGCCCTAAATAGAATCATATTACATATATATGTAATAAAAAGTTCATAAACAAATAAATAACCATAAATATGCATCTTATCATTATTTTTTTGAATCAAAACTATTAAAAAATCATAATAATACTGACAAAACTAATAAGAACAACAATTCAATCATTTGAAATCATGCAAAAACAAAAAATTCACTTACTTCTATGTATAAAATAGTGATAGAAGTGCAGACACAGTTGTAGTGGGGCCTTCAACAACCTCAAAAAATTCTTTTGAGTTTGTTGAGGCTCTTGGGCAAAGAAAACTATGTCTAAGTACCCCGTACGCGCTATATTAATAACCGCGTGTGCATTGTTAGTCCATAAAATGTTGGCAAGCCCAACAATATTTTTTTTCCACTCTGTACTAATAAGTAGCGTGTACATGCTCCTAAGCCTTAAAAAATTTATGGCAGGGCAGTGAACTAATAGGCTCAGTACCACGTACGCGCTTACAAGTAATAAGTACCACGTACGTGCTCCTATGCCTTGAAAATGTTATGGTAGGGTAGTGAACTAATAGGTTCAGTACCCCGTATGCGCTATTTGTAGTAGAAAAAATGTGAAGGAAAAGAGAGAGAGAGAGAGAGAGAGAGAGAGAGAGAGAGAGAGAGAGAGAGAGAGAGAGAGAGAGAGAGAGAGAGAGAGAGAGAGAGAGAGAGAGAGAGAGAGAGAGAAGAAGGGGTATGAAGGAAGGGAGAAGGACAGAGAGGGAGAGAGTGTGAGAGAGAGAGGGGGGGAGGGAGGGGGGAGGAAGGGAGGGAGGGAGAGAAGAAGGGGTATGGAGGAAGGGAGAAGGGGAGAGAGAGAGAGGGCGGGAGAGAGAGAGAGAGAGAGGGAGAGGAATAGAGAGATGGAGAGAGAGAGAGGGGTGGAGGGAGAGATGAGGGGGGAGAGAGAGAGATAGAGACAGAGACAGAGACATAGACAGAGATAGAGACAGAGAGACAAAGAGAAAGAGACAAAGAGGGAGGGGGGAGGGAGAGATAAGGAGGGGGGGGAGGGAGGGAAGGAGGGAGAGAAGAAGGGGTATGAGGAAGAGATAATGGGAGAGAATCAAGTCTCTATTCCTCTCTCCCTCTCTCCCTCTCTTCGCACCTCTCTCTCTCTAGTCTCTTGTACTCTCATTCCATCACTTCCTCCCTCACACTCAGACTCTCTCTATCTCACACCCTCTCTCTCCTTCCTTCCCTCCACCTCTTAGGTCTCTCTTTCTCTCCCAATCCCTCTATCCACCTCTTAGCTCTCTCTCTCTCTCTCTCTCTCTCTCTCTCTTTGAGTCCCCTTCTCTATGTCTTTCTCTATCTCTATCTCTCCCTCTATTTCCCTCTCTCTCCATCTCTCTCTCCCCCTCCCTTTCCCTTTCTCTATCTCTATCTCCCCCTCTCTCTCTCTCTCCATCTCTCTTTCTCTCATTTATCTCTTGTCTCTCCCTCTTAGTTTCTATCTATCTCACTCTCCTCCTCTATTAGATGTATCTCTCTCTGTCACAACCCTCCTTTATCACCTTTTTGATTTAAATACAAAACTCTATTATATTTCCTTGGATAAACTATTGAACGAATATTGTAAGGGAATAAAAATAATAAACCACACACACACATGGAAAATATATATATATTTTTAATTGGTTGTTTAATTTCCCTCACCCAAATTAAGGCACGTGTTGTAGGAGGAATAAGAAGCTTCTAGAGGCTTCTCCACCACCCTTGCATGTAACTCCTCCCACTAAGCCTAATCAATTTGCATGGAGGCCAAATTGGGAGAGTATCTCTTTTTTTTCAATTAAAAATTAGGTAGTGGGAATTTGAAATTTCTTTTATAAAAGAGGTACAAGTTTCAAAATGAGTGGTTGGCTATTCCATAAGAAATTCTGCAAGTAAAATTTTCCTTTGTAGGCAATTTTCATTTTCAGCTAAGATTTTGTTGGGAGGACTTCTCTTCAAATTTGGAGGATCAAGGAAGACTCTACACCATTTTCAAGCACCCAGGTTCTTTCAAACTTAGTTTCGTGCTTCTTATTCTTGTTGTAGATTAGATTTGATTAAATTATTTAGGAAATTAGAATCTTTTGATAAGAAGTAGATTAAATTGTTTGATAAAAAGTAGATTAAATTGTTTGATGAGAATGAGATTCATTGTTTCAAGAATCTTGATAAAAAATTAGTTTCAGATTTTGATAAGAAGTAGATTAAATTATTGATGAGAATGAGATTCATTTGTTTTAGATTCTTGATAAGAAATTAGTTTCAGTTTTGATAAGAAGTAGATTAAATGGTTTAGGAGAATAGAGTCATTTGATGAAAATTAGATTCATTGTTTCCAGATTTTTTTTTTTTGATAAAAATTAGATCCATTCATTTCAAAATTCTGATAAGAATTAGATTCATCCAGATTAAATCGTTGGAATATCTTATTAAGTTTTAGATTTGAATTTAGAATTACCTTTACCTCCTTTCTCCAGAATCTTTTCTCTAGTTATTGATTTAAAGTCTGAAATGTATTCTTTTCTCTGGTTATTGATTAAAGTCTGAACTGTGTATTTGAAAGGATCTTGCTGTAATCAATCTCTCTAAAATTTCTCATTTTCTGGTTATCTAAACCCTCTGTAGAAATACGTTTAAGATTTTCCCTGTATGTATAAATAAATTTATCTCTTTCTCTGTGAATAGACCTCCCTGTGTGAAGAACAAAAGAAATGAAAAAAAAAAGAAGAAGAAGAGCTTCTCTAGTTACTGCTTCTTGAAATTTAATCTGTAGTTATTATTATTAATTCTAACAAACCTGTTATCTACCCTTCTCTGAATGATTTCAATAATTTAAAAATACAATACTCCTGCATCAAAAATAATAATATATATAAAAAAAACATATATATTTATACACATATATATAAATAAATAAACACCAAAAAAAAAAAAAAGAAGAGGGAATCGTTCAAATCCCCGTAACGCACGGCGTTTAACGCAAAAGGGCATGCAGGACGGTTACGTTGTAACCGTCGCAGGGGTCCCATCACCCCTGCGGCCCTGCGCATAGCAGTTTTTTTTAATATTAAAATAAGGTCAAGTTCCCCAGGACTGTTTGTGTCTAAAACTATTATAATTATTTATAATCACGATAACTATATTTTTATATTACCTGGGAAAAGCCTGCCTGCAAATATTATGTCAGACTGTACAACAAGGCTAAAAAATGTGTTGTTAGTGGGAACTGCGATCCCAGAAAACTATTTTTTTCGAATAGTCTACAAATAATAATTAAATATCCTTGTTTACAAACGACAAAATACGAACCTGCAAATTCTTTTTTTTTCGAGATAGAGAGGTTTGGAAGAAAATATTAAATTGTGTCCATACGATATAAAATATGAACGATACTGAAAGCTTAACGCAGTTTTCTGACTTGACTGTTATTTGGCGGTTTGCTAGGCCAATTATATAATAAAGTAAAGAAATAAGTGGTGTTTTATATTGATTTTGTTTGTGTGCTTGCTTCATTACTAAGTTTATGGACCGTCGCAGGGGGTACGGAGGGGCCCGTGGGTCCCCTCATCTCTGCGGACCTGCGCATGCAGGGCCGCAGGGGTGATGGGACCCGTGGTCCCCACCCCGCACCCTAATTACTACCCAATCAAAATAAGTTATTCAATTAAAAAGTTCTTTTCCCTTTTTAATTTGTGAATTGAAATTTTAAATTGGGGTTTGTTTTTTTTTAAATACATAAATTAATACTCTATGTCAATTACTATTGGTTATTTAATTAAATTTTTTTTTAATTTGATAGAAATGGCATTTAGGAAATAATGAATTCTTTTTTTTGTGGAAGCTTTAAGATATCGTATTTCGACTTAGAAAAAAAAATAAAATTGGGCTAATATGTAGCAAGTTCATAATTAAATTACCCTTAGTAAGTTTTAAAATTGTAGACTATATTCTTTTAAAATTAAGTTACTCAACCCATTAAGAATCGTTGGGACACTTGATTGGTCTTTAGAGATTAACTTATGTTAATACAAATGCTTAAATTTAATCGTTATTTTGGACTCGTTAAATCTTCTTACGTCATGCAAATTTCTCATAGATTAATTACTTTTATCAATGGTTCATAGCATGCGAATTATTTATGGAATAATTATATCTTTCATGCAATTACTATTATGCAAGTTTCGTGATGGTCATTGTTATGCAAATTACGCTTCAAGTAGTTACTTCAATTATTTACGCTTTCATTTTTGTTATTCGTAGTTAGAAAACTAAACAAAGGAAGTTGGAAAACCAAAACTAGCAGCGTTCGGTATATATGGTGCCTCTGGGTCACGCTTACGGGTAATGCCGTCGTGTTGAACTACTCCACTTAACGCCTAATAAAGCTGCATTAACGACGTCTGTGGCATCGTCCCTATAAATCGTTGGGGAGTAATAAGGGACATTTGGAAGTTAAAATCCAAGGGGTGGGTAATCCCTCTTGGATCGATAATTTAATAAGATAACTTTTAAATGATTTTCACATCCGTTGAGATACACCATAGTAAACCCCCTTTTTAGGATGGTCAAATGAAATTTACTTTCTTTATTTATTTAATTCATCTCGAAGGGATATGGGTGATTTGCAATTGGGTGACGCTCATGATAAGCATTAGGGTCTAGTTATTTTAGGCCACAAGCAATAGGCCATTTTGAGCCTTCGCTTAAGCGCTACCATCGTGGGTAGCAACCGCAAAGAAACTGTCTGGGACACTGACCCTAGAAAGGGTTGCGTACCCACAAATCAGTTTACATCGAACCATAGATTAGAAAATAGAACTACATATTTTACGCCTTGATCCCGTGCCGAAGCGGGTATGTAGGTAGTCTTGGGATGGAGTTGTCCCTCGTACTCAGGCGTTCGTGGGTGGGGTCTAGGCTTGGTTGAGTAAGAATCCTAATTGAAGATAAGATAATCAATTTAATCCAATGCATACTCGGAAGGAATCCCGTATGGATTCGCTTGACTTCCCGAGGCTTTAAGCCAAATTCTGAGGCAGAATTCAAGCTTGTATTATTTTTAATTACTCCTAAGGACGGCGACCTCGGTGCATTCTTGTTAGAAGAGTGTAGTACTTAGTGAGTGGCTCAGGACCCGAATGGTCTCGATGAGTCTAAGTCTCTGGCCAGAGCATCTCCTATCCCGTTTGGATGGATGCCTACCCCGTATGGGTAGATGCCTATCCCGTATTGGATAGATGGAATTTTACGTCCCGTATGGAAAATTGCCTAACCCGTATGGTTAGAAGCTCATCCCGAATGGATGAATGCCTAATCCTAATTGGATGGATGCCCAGAGTATGCAATTGAATAAAACATAATTAAAAAATAATAATAATAATACTCAATTTTTGTTGAATCATAGTTGGTGGGTTATTGCATGTGGTATCAGAGCAAAGGTTCAAATCTAGGCCTTGTGCTCACTTCAATTTATTCAACTAAGGGAATGTTTTACAATAATAGAAATTAAATTTTATTCTACAAAAAAAAAAAAACTAACTACATAATTTAACTTTCAGGTAAGACCTAGAATGGCAAGAGGAAGAGGAAGAGGAAGAGGAAGAGGAAGAGGAAGAGGAAGAGGAAGGGGTAATGGAAGACGTACTAGGAGTCAAAGGGAGGTAAGCCATGAGGAAAACCATGAGGAAAACCATGAAGGAAACCATGAGGAAGATCATGAAGAGGTTCGACACAACCCAGGGAATAACGGAGATGGGGTCCAAGCTATAATCGACCTTCTAACCGAACAAAGAGATAAAATCAACTTCTTGGAACAATCACTGCAGGACCTTAGGGAAAGACAGAATGACTATGAGAACAGAAGTGGTACCGAGAATGGAAACCCTGGTAGCAATCAAGGAAATGCGATGGGTAATGGAAAGGAAAATAACATATTGGAACTCTCCAAGGATTTAAAGAAAATCACCCCTCCTAAGTTCGATGGGAGGCAGATTGGTGAAGGGGCTGAGAATTGGCTAAATGAAATGGAAAAATATTTTGAGCTAAGAGATTTTAGCAAAACAACCAAGGCTTTATGGGGCTCCTATCAACTCACAGGGGAGGCGGCTAGTTGGTGGACCAACACCAAGGAACAAAATGGGTATAACAGGGATACGATCACGTGGGATCAATTTGTTCACCATTTTCGAGATAGGTGGCTCCCTCAATTGTTCTTTGATGAGAAAGTGACAGAATTCCATAATCTACGTCAAGGGCCCCTATCCGTTCAACAATATTGGGATAAGTTCGCCAAGTTGCTTAAATATGTGCCTATGTACCAAAAGGATGAAGAAGGCCAAGCAAGGAAATTCATTTTGGGGCTGAATACCAACATAGGGGCAGAGGTTGACATGCATGGACCCAGAAATATGAATGAAGTACTTGAAAAGTCCCTAAGGCAAGAGAGGAAGATTCAAACACTAGCAGGACGGAACTATAATGGGAACCACTAATTTAAAAGGAAGCAAGAATTCAATGGAAATGCTAATTTCAACAAGGGTCAAAGGAATAACTCTTCTGAAAGGAGACCACCGCCTAATCAATATCAGAGGAATGGAAATGATAATAACAGGGGCAATAATAATAGGGGCAATAATAATAGGGGCAACTATAACAGGAATGACCAGCAGAACAGGATAACTTATCCACCCAGGGAAAATGAAACAAGGAATGATCCCCCTAGAAATCAAGGTAGGAGAGGCCCTCCAGGCGGATGCTTTATGTGCGGGGAAAACCATTTTGCTAGAGAGTGCCCCAGGATGCAAGGACAAATTAGGGCCAATCAACCCCAACAAGGGCCCCAACAAAGGATTCATGCAGCGGTTAGGAACCAAAGAAGAAGATACCAGAATGTTCCCGTGGAAACTATAGGTACACTATTTGAACAACCAATATCAATTCTAATTGACACTGGATCATCTGAATGTTTCATCTCACCTGAATTAGTGAACAAATATGCATTAAAAGTTAATCAAATGGAGTCATCATGGACGGTTCAATATGGGGATAAGGCAACTAGGGAAGTAACTAAGTGTTTACCGAGGGCAAGGGTACAATTCCCTGAATTCGAAACAAGGGTAGATCTCTATGTGGCACCCTTAGGATTATATGATGTAATCATGGGAATGAGTTGGTTAGCAGACCATCAAGCTAATGTAGATTTCTATAACAAAGTTGTTGAATGTTTGGATGATGGGGGGAAAAGGGTCAAAATCCAAGGAAAGTTTAAGCCCATTAATATAGAAACTATCTCAGCAATGCAATTAAAGAAGGAAAGGAGAAGAGGGGGACAAATCTTTATGGTTGAAATTGATGAAGGAAAGGAGGAAAATACACCAACATTTGAAAATACCCCTTTCTTAAAGGAGTTTAAGGATGTTTTTCCAGAAGAATTACCCGGTTTACCCCCTAAGAGGAAGTTTGACTTTTCTATCGAAGTACTCCCAGGAGCTAAACCAGTATCAAGGGCACCTTACCGGATGAACACAACCGAATTACAAGAACTCAAAATGCAATTAGAGGAACTCTTAACTAAGGGATTAATAAGGCCAAGTGTATCACCATGGGGAGCGCCAGTTTTATTTGTTAAGAAGAAGGATGGAACCTTGAGGCTATGCATCGACTATAGGATGTTGAACAAAGTCACCATAAAGAATAGTTATCCCTTACCTCGCATAGAGGACCTTTTTGACCAAATGAAAGGAGCGACAGTTTTCTCAAAGATAGATCTCCGGTCAGGGTATCATCAACTCAAAATTAAGGAAGAAGACATTCCGAAGACAGCTTTCAGGATGAGGTATGGACATTATGAATTCACAGTAGTTCCTTTTGGAGTAACTAATGCCCCAACGGCATTCATGAACCTAATGAACAGTGTATTCCATGACTACTTGGATAAGTTTGTTTTGGTATTTTTGGATGACATATTGATTTACTCTAGAAATGAAGAGGAACATTTAGTGCACCTACAAATTGTTTTGCAAAGATTGAGAGAACATAAGTTATATGGAAAATTGTCCAAATGCGCCTTCTTTGAGGAAAAGATTCACTATCTTGGGCATATAATATCAAAAGAAGGAATAGCAGTCGACCTAGATAAAATAAAGGCGATAGTAGAATGGCCAATCCCTAAGAATGTTTCAGAAGTAAGAAGCTTTATGGGGCTAGCAGGTTACTATAGGAGGTTTGTGGAAGGATTCTCTAAGATAGCAAACCCCATCACCTCATTGCAAAGGAAGGGCAAAAGGTTTGTATGGACCGAGCAAAGTGATAAGGCATTTCAAATCTTGAAGGGAAAACTAACTTCAGCACCCATTCTAAAGGTACCAGATCCAAATGGACACTTCACAGTCATAACAGATGCTTCTATTGAAGGGTTAGGAGGAGTACTTGTCCAAGATGAAGGGGTAGTGGCTTACGAATCTAGGAAGCTAAAGACTCATGAAGTCAATTATGCCCCCCACGACTTAGAGTTGGCAGCAATTGTGCATGCCCTACAAAAGTGGAGACACTTCTTACTAGGGAAGCCCTTTGAGCTTAAGTCGGACAACCAAGGACTAAAATACATCTTTACCCAACCTCACTTAAATGCCAGACAAAGAAGGTGGTTAGAGTTTCTAAGTGAATATGATTTTGAAATTGAATATATTAAGGGAAAAGAAAATAGGGTGGCAGATGCCTTAAGTAGGAGGAGACACTTGATGACTATAGCAACCTTCAAAACCTCCTTCAAAAGGAAAGTAATGGATGAACAAGGGCATGACCCATGGTATGAGCAAGTCAAATTAACTATAAGACACAACCCGACCGATCCTAAAGTCGAAGGGTATACATTAGATGAAGATGGGTTGCTCAGATACAATAATAGAATCTATATTCCTAATTCAGGGAACTTAAGGGAAGTAGTCCTTTCGGAGGCTCACGATGCCCCTTATTCAGGCCACCCAGGAGTTAACAAACTTTATGCACATCTAAAGAAGCTATACTTTTGGCAAGGGTTGAAGAGCGATATTGTCAAGTATGTAGCTAAATGTTTGGAGTGTCAAAGAGTAAAGGTAGAACATAGACACCCAGCTGGATTGTTACAATTGCACGATGTACCTCAACATAAGTGGCAAGTTATTAGCATGGATTTTGTACAAGGGTTACCCATGTCACCTTCTAGGCATGATGCAATAATGGTGGTAATTGAAAAAATCACTAAGGTGGCACACTTTATACCAGGAAATCTGACGGATGATGCACCCACCTTGGCTAGACGCTTCGTTAAGGAGATAGTTAGGTTGCATGGAATACCAGAGAAAATCATATCAGACAGAGATGCAAGATTCACTTCCAGGTTTTGGACCACTCTTCAATCAGCTCTAGGAACTCAACTAAATTTTAGCACCGCATACCATCCAGAAACCGACGGTCAGACAGAAAGGACAAATCAGATTATGGAAGACCTGCTTCGCATGTACTGCATGGACCAACAGAGGAAATGGGAAGAGTACCTACCGTTGGTAGAGTTTGCCTACAATAATACATATCAAACATCTTTGGGAATGGCACCTTTTGAAGCTTTGTATGGTAGACCATGTCGAACACCTTTGAGTTGGGATAGTCTTGAAGATAGAGTGATTATTGGACCAGATATGTTGAAAGAAATGGAAAGGAAAACTAAGGAAATTAGGCAAAGATTGAAGGAAGCCTCGGATAGGCAGAAAAGTTATGCAGACAAAAACAGAACACCAAGGGAGTTTGAAGTAGGAGAGAAAGTCTTCCTAAGGGTTAGGCCACACAAGAGTTCCATAAGATTTGGAAAAAAAACTAAGCTTGCACCTCGTTATGTCGGACCTTTTGAAATATTGGGAAGAATTAATCTAGTTGCTTATCGGTTGGCCTTACCTCCCCAATTGAGCCGAATCCATGATGTCTTCCATGTATCTCTTCTTAAAAAGTATGTACCTGATGAGAAACACATTTTGAATTGGGATGCTTTACAGGTCCAAGAAATGGGAGGAATAATGATAGAGCCATTCAGAATCTTGGAGAGGCGCCAGTGCCAGTTGCGCAACAGAGAGGTTGATCAGTGCAAAGTGCAATGGGACCAGTATGACGAAAAGAATGCCACGTGGGAGGATACTAAGGAGATGCAGCAGTTGTTTCCTTTTTTGTTTTGAACATGAACTATAAACTCTTTTGAATGCATTTAATAAGTGCATCGGGACGATGCACAGATTAAGGGGGGGAGGATGTCACAACCCTCCTTTATCACCTTTTTGATTTAAATACAAAACTCTATTATATTTCTTTGGATAAACTATTGAACGAATATTGTAAGGGAATAAAAATAATAAACCACACACACACATGGAAAATATATATATATTTTTAATTGGTTGTTTAATTTCCCTCACCCAAATTAAGGCACATGTTGTAGGAGGAATAAGAAGCTTCTAGAGGCTTCTCCACCACCCTTGCATGTAACTCCTCCCACTAAGCCTAATCAATTTGCATGGAGGCCAAATTGGGAGAGAATCTCTTTTTTTTCAATTAAAAATTAGGTAGTGGGAATTTGAAATTTCTTTTATAAAAGAGGTACAAGTTTCAAAATGAGTGGTTGGCTATTCCATAAGAAATTCTGCAAGTAAAATTTTCCTTTGTAGGCAATTTTCATTTTCAGCTAAGATTTTGTTGGGAGGACTTCTCTTCAAATTTGGAGGATCAAGGAAGACTCTACACCATTTTCAAGCACCCAGGTTCTTTCAAACTTAGTTTCGTGCTTCTTATTCTTGTTGTAGATTAGATTTGATTAAATTATTTAGGAAATTAGAATCTTTTGATAAGAAGTAGATTAAATTGTTTGATAAAAAGTAGATTAAATTGTTTGATGAGAATGAGATTCATTGTTTCAAGATTCTTGATAAAAAATTAGTTTCAGATTTTGATAAGAAGTAGATTAAATTATTGATGAGAATGAGATTCATTTGTTTTAGATTCTTGATAAGAAATTAGTTTCAGTTTTGATAAGAAGTAGATTAAATGGTTTAGGAGAATAGAGTCATTTGATGAAAATTAGATTCATTGTTTCCAGATTTTTTTTTTTTGATAAAAATTAGATCCATTCATTTCAAAATTCTGATAAGAATTAGATTCATCCAGATTAAATCGTTGGAATATCTTATTAAGTTTTAGATTTGAATTTAGAATTACCTTTACCTCCTTTCTCCAGAATCTTTTCTCTAGTTATTGATTTAAAGTCTGAAATGTATTCTTTTCTCTGGTTATTGATTAAAGTCTGAACTGTGTATTTGAAAGGATCTTGCTGTAATCAATCTCTCTAAAATTTCTCATTTTCTGGTTATCTAAACCCTCTGTAGAAATACGTTTAAGATTTTCCCTGTATGTATAAATAAATTTATCTCTTTCTCTGTGAATAGACCTCCCTGTGTGAAGAACAAAAGAAATGAAAAAAAAAAAAAGAAGAAGAAGAGCTTCTCTGGTTACTGCTTCTTGAAATTTAATCTGTAGTTATTATTATTAATTCTAACAAACCTGTTATCTACCCTTCTCTGAATGATTTCAATAATTTAAAAATACAATACTCCTGCATAAAAAATAATAATATATATAAAAAAAACATATATATTTATACATATATATATATATATATAAATAAATAAACACCAAAAAAAAAAAGAAGAAGAGGGAAATCGTTCAAATCCCCGTAACGCACGACGTTTAACGCAAAAGGGCATGCAGGACGGTTACGTTGTAACTGTCGCAGGGGTCCCATCACCCTTGCGGCCCTGCGCATAGCAGTTTTTTTTAATATTAAAATAAGGTCAAGTTCCCCAGGACTGTTTGTGTCTAAAACTATTATAATTATTTATAATCACGATAACTATATTTTTATATTACCTAGGAAAAGCCTGCCTGCAAATATTATGTCAGACTGTACAACAAGGCTAAAAAATGTGTTGTTAGTGGGAACTGCGATCCCACAAAACTATTTTTTTCGAATAGTCTACAAATAATAATTAAATATTCTTGTTTACAAATGACAAAATACGAACCTGCAAATTCTTTTTTTTCCGAGATAGAGAGGTTTGGAAGAAAATATAAAATTGTGTCCATACGATATAAAATATGAACGATACTGAAAGCTTAACGCAGTTTTCTGACTTGACTGTTATTTGGCGGTTTGCTAGGCCAATTATATAATAAAGTAAAGAAATAAGTGGTGTTTTATATTGATTTTGTTTGTGTGCTTGCTTCATTACTAAGTTTATGGACCGTCGCAGGGGGTACGGAGGGGCCCGCGGGTCCCCTCATCTCTGCGGACCTGCGCATGCAGGGCTGCAGGGGTGATGGGACCCGTGGTCCCCACCCTGCACCCTAATTACTACCCAATCAAAATAAGTTATTCAATTAAAAAGTTCTTTTCCCTTTTTAATTTGTGAATTGAAATTTTAAATTGGGGTTTTTTTTTTTTAATATACATAAATTAATACTCTATGTCAATTACTATTGGTTATTTAATTAAATTTTTTTTTAATTTGATAGAAATGGCATTTAGGAAATAATGAATTCTTTTTTTTGTGTAAGCTTTAAGATATCGTATTTCGACTTAGAAAAAAAAATAAAATTGGGCTAATATGTAGCAAGTTCATAATTAAATTACCCTTAGTAAGTTTTAAAATTGTAGACTATATTCTTTTAAAATTAAGTTACTCAACCCATTAAGAATCGTTGGGACACTTGATTGGTCTTTAGAGATTAACTTACGTTAATACAAATGCTTAAATTTAATCGTTATTTTGGACTCGTTAAATCTTCTTACGTCATGCAAATTTCTCATAGATTAATTGCTTTTATCAATGGTTCATAGCATGCGAATTATTTATGGAATAATTATATCTTTCATGCAATTACTATTATGCAAGTTTTGTGATGGTCATTGTTATGCAAATTACGCTTCAAGTAGTTACTTCAATTATTTACGCTTTCATTTTTGTTATTCGTAGTTAGAAAACTAAACAAAGGAAGTTGGAAAACCAAAACTAGCAGCGTTCGGTATATATGGTGCCTCTGGGTCACGCTTACGGGTAATGTCGTCGTGTTGAACTACTGCACTTAACGCCTAATAAAGCTGCATTAACGACATCTGTGGCATCGTCCCTATAAATCGTCGGGGAGTAATAAGGGACATTTGGAAGTTAAAATCCAAGGGGCGGGTAATCCCTCTTGGATCGATAATTTAATAAGATAACTTTTAAATGATTTTCACATCCATTGAGATACACCATAGTAAACCCCCTTTTTAGGATGGTCAAATGAAATTTACTTTCTTTATTTATTTAATTCATCTCGAAGGGATATGGGTGATTTGCAATTGGGTGACGCTCATGATAAGCATTAGGGTCTAGTTATTTTAGGCCACAAGCAATAGGCCATTTTGAGCCTTCGCTTAAGCGCTACCATCGTGGGTAGCAACCGCAGAGAAACTATCTGGGACACTGACCCTAGAAAGGGTTGCGTACCCACAAATCAGTTTACATCAAACCATAGATTAGAAAATAGAACTACATATTTTACGCCTTGATCCCGTGCCGAAGCGGGTATGTAGGCAGTCTTGGGATGGAGTTGTCCCTTGTACTCAGGCGTTCGTGGGTGGGGTCTAGGCTTGGTTGAGTAAGAATCCTAATTGAAGATAAGATAATCAATTTAATCCAATGCATACTTGGAAGGAATCCCGTATGGATTCGCTTGACTTCCCGAGGCTTTAAGCCAAATTCTGAGGCGGAATTCAAGCTTGTATTATTTTTAATTACTCCTAAGGACGGCGACCTCGGTGCATTCTTGTTAGAAGAGTGTAGTACTTAGTGAGTGGCTCAGGACCCGAATGGTCCCGATGAGTCTAAGTCTCTGGCCAGAGCATCTCCTATCCCATTTGGATGGATGCCTACCCCGTATGGGTAGATGCCTATCCCGTATTGGATAGATGGAATTTTACGTCCCGTATGGACAATTGCCTAACCCGTATGGTTAGAAGCTCATCCCGAATGGATGAATGCCTAACCCTAATTGGATGGATGCCCAGAGTATGCAATTGAATAAAACATAATTAAAAATAATAATAATAATACTCAATTTTTGTTGAATCATAGTTGGTGGGTTATTACACTCTCCCATTCCATCCCTCTCCTCTCCCTCTCTCCCTCTCTAGGGTCATATGGTATCCTAGGGATCCATGCATGTGTCCTAAGAGGTCATAGGACACCATATGACTCCTTAGGACACCATATGACCCATAACGACACATAAAAGGTCATATGGAGTCCTAAGGGCTCATAGGACACAATATGACCCCTTAGCACACCATACAACCCATAATGACACCAAATTATGTCCTAAGGGGTCATAGAACACTATATGACCTTTCAGGACACCATATGACCCATAATGACACCATATGGAGTCTTAAGGGGTCAAATGGTGTCCTAAGGGGTTGTTGAAGACCATATGACCCCTTGGGACACCATATGACCCCTAACGACACCATATGGTGTCCTTGTTAGGGTTCCCATAGATACTGAGAGGGGGGGTGAATCAGTATCTGACCGGTTATGAGATTTTCTAAAAACTGAATATGCAGAATATAAAGTAACAGTATACCGGTATGCAAGAATTAATGCAAATAACAAAATCAAAAGCATCCACATGAAAAGAACACCATAACACAAGATGTTTAGCGAGGAAACTCGGTGTGGGAAAAACCTCGGTGGGATTTGTGACCCACAATATTCACTTACTGGCCAATAAGAGAATATTACTTACAATAGGGGCCTACACATGTAGGAAGGCCAACTACCTAGAGCTCACTGCTCAACAAGAAGTCACACTAACTTACAAAGAGGATTTACACAAATCCAATATTCTGTACTGCTTTACAATAGCATCTTCAATGCCAGATTCAGTACTGGTTCTTGCTCTGTTCTTTACATATACCCTTGACCTACAGTTCGCACATTAGGTCTGCCTTATTTTTTTTTTTTTACATTCTCTCTCTCTATCCTACAAATGCCTACAATGATCTCTTTTATATACAAGAGTCATTTTACAATTTGCGAAGTCGGCTTACAATGACAAACAAAATATTACATATCAAAAATCTTGTTGGCTTCTATGCCGATATACATGTTTCCTTCTGTGCTGGTGTACATCTTCTATGCCAGTGTCAGTGTACATTGATTTTGTTAATGTCGGTATAATGTCTTTGTTAGTGCCATAGGATTGCCAGGTTGCCTGTGTAATGCTTTGCCGGTATAATGTCTTTGTCGGTGCCATAGGATTGCAAGGTTGCCTATGTAATGCTTTGCTGATATAATGTCTTTGTCGGTGCCATAGGATTGCAAGGTTTCCATCAATGACAAAACCTTCAATCACACACAATGTCTCATTGGAGTGTCCATATGCCAACAATCTCCCCCTTTGGCATTGATGGCAACACTCATGAGAAATTTCAAAAAGATATCCAAAAATGTGTATAACAAAAATATGAGGGCTCCCCCTGAGCATGTGATCCTTGTGTTTTGAATTTTCTCATCTACTACTCCCCCTTTGGCATCAATGACAAAGGTTAGTAGATTTGTAGTTGTACCAATACATAACCTCAACCTTGTAGTTGGGTAGTTATTCGCTAAAGAATATCTCCCAAAATTAAGTTTAGACCATCCATAAACTTCTTGCTCTCCTTTATTGCTATCTCAGTTCTGTGTACTGTACTGGTGAGATGCTGCAAGTGCTCTGCCGGTGTTTTGCTACCCTGTTTTAGTGCCTCTGAGATTTCCTTACACAAAGATGCTAAATAGTCCAATCTTGGACTTAGTTGAGATCTCAAAAATTTTGCCTTTTTTATTATTTTATCTTTTTCTCTTTCTAATTTAAGCAATTCTTCCTCAAAATTTGTTATCTTTTCCTCAAAAACTGATAATGTATCGGGTGAGTTAACAAAATTATCAGCAAGTTTATTGATCTCTTCCTGTACCTTGCTCATCTTTTTATCTACATCCGTGGTCAAAAAGCTTATCTTATAGGTGTCTTTATACAGAGTTTTGTGCTCTTTCAATATATTGCACAGTTCCAATAGAAGTGTGTCAAAGTCCCTGATACACTTCTTTATTCCTTCCTCAAAGAATTTATGTTTTTCTTTTTCTACACTTTCCTTTACAGTTTCTACCTTTGATTGCTCAAAATTTCCAGAAATATATTTACAAAGTGTATCCAACTGGCCTAAAGAATCTTTGTTGGCTATATTACAATTTGGGGCTATTAATTTCAAAACTGGAATTGAATCATCTATTGCTTTATATGCTTGTGAGCTATAATCGGTTATTTTCTTGATGGAATCGAGCAATACCTCTGTTACATTTGATGATGACCCAGTAAACTGAGTGCCGGTGGAAGGGACCATGCTAGTATTGACCTCTGGTAGGTCTGTTTGTGTCTCCACAGTTTTTCTTGCATCATTTCTTACCGGTGGCATCTGTTCTGGAGCCTTTAACTCTGTTGGTTGCTCTGTTTGTGTTCCAGATTCCTTGTTTTTCTCTGAATCTGTTGCCGGTTGCTCTTGGTTTCCTATTGCTGGTTGCTCCTTATTATTAGATTTCTCTGTGGTATCCTTATCTACCACTATGTTGATTTCTTGAGTATCAACATTCACAGTATATAGGACTTCAGGATTAGGATTGTTATCCTCTGTGTCCATGCTCTCAGCTGTCGGTTGATCTTCTACAGTTGTTTTTACTGGTGGAGTATTTAAAGGAGGTGGGGGTAAGTTGTCTCTAATCTTGATACTTGGCGGTGCACCAACTTTGCCTTTCCCTTTGTCCTTTTGATATACCAGAATTGGCTTGGGATTCATATATTCTTCTTGTTTTTCTTTTTCAACCAAGAATCTATCCCAACCATCTTTTGTTTTAGTTGAGACTTCAGTAACTATACCTGCCATTAATGATATTTGCTGGTGTGCAGTGGAAAAGACTATCCGGTTGGCTTGAGCTATCAAATCATCAATTTCCTTAGGTGAGTTGGCTGGGTATACTGCAAGTAATTTTTCTATTTTTATTTTCTTATCCAACTCAATTATTCCTTGCCTTCTGGCCTCAAGTCTCTTATATAATTCCTCAGGAATTTCATTTAGGACTTGCATCAAAAACTTTTTATACATGTCCATGTGTACTATAACACTTTCCTCAATTTGTCCTTTCTCATCTTCTGATAGGGTGTCGTAGATTTTCCCTATGTTTTTCAATTTTCCTTCCACTGTGATTTCATCCAATAATATGTCAAAAGGGGCCAAGTCAGTGTCTGTCTTCTTCTTCCTTTTGGCGGTCAGCTTTTTCTTAGGTGTGGCTTTCTTGACTGGAGACCTTACAACTTCTTGCTCCTGTCTTGTCCTTCTAGGTGAAGGAGTGGATACCAGTGAGGGGTCTCTTTTCCTCACAACTCTTTTGAAAGTTGCTGGCATATCTCCTTCTAAGGAGGTATCTACCGGTGATAGATGAGTTTCAGGTTATTGGGCTGCCAACTCATCTTCTGTTATGCCGGTTTTCTTTAGTACATCATCTTTTAAGGCTTTTGCTTGCCTGCTTCCTTTCCTCACAGATGCCTCAAATTTCTTTACTCTCTTCTTGGACTGAATTTGACTTTCAATGTGCTCAGCACTACCAAATACTTCTTCCTTTGGTTCAGGGGGGGCTTCCAGAAGTGCTTTGGCATAAGTTTCCACTATGTGGTCTTCTGTTTCATACCCCATTTCTATAACCCAGATTGTTCTTGGGATGACTGCTTCCATCTAGATCTCATCCTTTTTTATTACAAAACAAATGTCATCCTTATATTTGTTGACAATTTCCTATGATAGTCTGATCCTCTTATTCATTTTGACCTTCAGTGCTTGAAAATGCTCATGGATATTCTTTTCTTTGTTTTCACCAATGTTGTTGAATAAGTCAGACAATTGTTTTCCTACCGGTATGTCAAATCCAAAATCCTTGTTGCCTATACCGGGAGCCTATTTGGTTATATGTAGCATTAACCATACAAGCAAATTTCCAAATCTAAAGGTTCCTTTCTTATCCTTCTTGATTTTTGCTAAGTTATCAATTAACTCATCTTTCAACCATTCACAGATGTCAATTTTTACATTGTTCTTGACCATGTCATAGGCACTTTTTATGCATAAACTGGAAACAGAATTAAGCCTATTTGCATGAGTTGCCTTGTAACCTAGAATCATGCTAATGAATCTTACATTTGTATCAGTTACATCATTAACCCTCAATGATCTTTTGTCTGATGTTGCACCAGTTAGTTTCGTTACTAGGTCATTGGAGACCTTCTTGGTTTTGTCGGGTCTGGTACCGGTGGAAGGTAACCCTGTTACTGCTTTCACAGCTACCTTTGTAATTTTATGTACTGAGTCAAGCCAAAAGAATGAGCCATGTACCCTACTGAGAAATATCCTAATCACTTCCTTGGGAAATTCAGGAATGCAGAGGATTTCAGTGAATCCTAGGGTTTCAACAATTTGGTGTTCAGGTTTCACATTTCCAGCATTGTCACATATAATAGATTTGTACATGTCTTTGATTTCTTCATCACCTCATTCCTCTATGTTGCAATGAATGTACATTCTAGGGTCTTCTGCATAAACAACACCCTTTGGAATTTGGGAAAAAGCACCTATGTTGTCATCTTTCTTAGCTACCTCGGGAACTAGCTCAAATACGGGCCTAGGTCGTTTTATAACCTTGACTACTGTAGGATTTGTTATAAATTCAGGTGCAGAGGAGGATGCCATGATGATAAATACCCTTTTTTTTTTGCCTTTGGATGGATTGATTGCTGAAATGCTTTGCCTCTTTGCTCGGAATGCCTTAGCTCAGAAATCTTCGCACTCTCTGAAAGTTTGAATTCACGGTGAAATGAAATGGAGCCAAAAACTTAATTTATAAAGTCTTTTCTACCACCTACCACATTAATTGTCTATCGGTGATGTATTAACTCAACTTTATTTGCCGGTAATGAAGGATTTTCAACTTCTTTTCTCTAACCGAGGGAATAATAGCACGTGTCATTAAATTGCCAAACCCTCAAGATAATTTTCTTCAATTTGATGAAGAACATCCTGCCGGTGGAGCATCATATTGTCCTGCCGGTGAAGCATTTTTTGGTTCTACCGGTGGAGGAGTAACCCCAATATTTAGATTACCTTTTCTAATCCATTGCTTTGAAAATTCTTGCTTAACCTCTTCAACCTTTTCTTTGCCTTTCAAGCTAGTACTTTTGTTATCTACCGGTGTACCTTTGCTTCTACAAAATTTTGCAATATGACCAATTTTGTTACATGCATAACAAGTTACATTATTTTTCTGAATAGCTTTCCCATAACCTATACCGGTTTGCATTCTGCATTTATTTGATAAATGACCAAATCTTCCACAAACATAACATCTTACATTCATTCTGCAATTTTCAGAGTTATGACCAATTTTGTTGCATTTGGTGCATTGACCGGTGGGAGGATTGATGTTCTGATAATTTCTAGATCTACATTCATTTTCCCTATGACCATATTTATTACAGTTAAAGCATTTTCGATTGAATTTGTAAGTATTAGAGGGTCTTACCGGTTTGCTTTGATCCTGGGTATTTGCAGTACCGGAGCTTTCTCCAACTTCAAATCCAACTCTAGAAGTGTCACCTTTGGGTTTTTGATTCTTCAATAAGGTACCAAGTTCTTTTGAGCTTTTCTTGAATTTTTCTTTGTGTTGCTTTGCAGTTTCCAATTCCCTTTCCAAGATCTCTTTTTGTCTCATTAGTTCATTCGAGTCATTTTGAGTATGCATCAGATCTGTCTTCAACATATCATTTTCATAGCTAAGTCTTGTGTTCTCATTTTCTGCATCACTTAGTCTTCTGGTCAATTCTTCTTCATTCCTCTTTCTGTCCTCAATCTCTTTGCAGAATCTCATAATCATATCCTGCATTTCATTTTTTGTTGTCATGATCTCTTGTTTCAATTTGCTCATCATATCATTTAATGATTCCTTTTCATCATTTTCATTTTGCAACTTTTCACAAAGTTCTCTTCTCTTGTTTCTTGTAACAGTAAGATTTTCTTGAAGTGCCTGAATAATGTCCTGAGCTGCTTTTAAATCATCTTCTAATTTGATATTTTTCAACTTCTCTGCATCATAGTCAGTAAGAGCTCCTTCAAGTTGCTTCATCAGATTTTCCATCTTTACCGGTGTCAAGATCTTCTTGAAGCTGTTAGGCTTCTGAAAGTAGAGGACTAGGCTCTGATACCAATTGTTAGGGTTCCCACAGATACTGAGAGGGGGGGGGGTGAATCAGTATCTCACCAATTATGAGATTTTCTAAAAACTTAATATGCAGAATATAAAGTAACAGTATACCGGTATGCAAGAATTAATGCAAATAACAAAATCAAAAGCATCCACATGAAAAGAACACCATAACACAAGATGTTTAGCGAGGAAACCCGGTGTGGGAAAAACCTCGGTGGCATTTGTGACCCACAATATTCACTTACTGGCCAATAAGAGAATATTACTTACAATAGGGGCCTACACATGCAGGAAGGCCAACTGCCTAGAGCTCACTGCTCAACAAGAAGTCACACTAACTTACAAAGAGGATTTACACAAATCCAATATTCTGTACTGCTTTACAATAGCATCTTCAATGCCAGATTCAGTACTGGTTCTTGCTCTGTTCTTTACATATACCCTTGACCTACAGTTCGCACATTAGGTCTACCTTATATTTTTTTTTTTTTACATTCTCTCTCTCTATCCTACAAATGCCTACAATGATCTCTTTTATATACAAGAGTCATTTTACAATTTGCCAAGTTGGCTTACAATGATAAACAAAATATTACATATCAAAAATCCTGTCGGCTTCTATGTCGGTATACTTGTTTCCTTCTGTGCCAGTGTACATCTTCTATGCCGGTGCCGGTGTACATTGATTTTGTTAATGCTAGTATAATGTCTTTGTCGGTGCCATAGGATTGCAAGGTTGCCTGTGTAATACTTTGCCGGTATAATGTCTTTGTCGGTGCCATAGGATTGCAAGGTTGCTTGTGTAATGCTTTGCCGGTATAATGTCTTTGTCGGTGCCATAGGATTGCAAGGTCACCATCAATGACAAAACCTTCAATCACACACAATGTCTCATTGGAGTGTCCATATGCCAACAGTCCTAAGGGGTCATAAGGTGTCCTAGGGGTCATAGGACACCATAAGATACACAATGACACCATATGGTGTCATAAGGGGTCATAGGACACCATATGACCCTTAGAGCACAATATGACCCCTAACAACATCTAAGGAGTCATAGGGTGTCCTAAGGGGTCATATGACACTATATGATCCCTTAGCACACCATAGGGCCTATAACGACACCAAATAGTGTCCTAAGGGATCATAGAACACCATATGACTCCTTAGAACACCATATGACCCATAACAACACATAAGAGGTCCTATGGAGTCCTAAGGGGTCATAGGACACCATATGAACCCTTAGCACACCATACGACCCATAATGACACCAAATGATGTCCTAAGGGATCATAGAACACTATATGACCTTTTATGACACCATACAACCCATAAAAACACCATATGGAGTCCTAAGGGGTTGTTGGAGACCATATGAGCCCTTAGGACACCATATGACCCCTAACGACACCATATGGTGTCCTAAGGGGTCATAAGGTGTCCTAGGGGTCATAGAACACCATAAGACACGTAACGACAACATATGGTGTCGTAAGGGGTCATACGACACCATATGACCCTTAGAACACAATATGACCCCTAACAACATCTAAGGGGTCATAGGGTGTCCTAAGGGGTCATATGACACTATATGATCCCTTAGCACACCATAGGACCTATAATTACACCAAATAGTGTCCTAAGGGGTCATAGAACACCATATGACCCTTTAGAACACCATATGGTGTTGTTATGGGTCGTATGGTATCCTGAGGGGTCATATGGCATCATATGACCCCTTAGGACACCATATGGTGTTTTTTATGGGTTGTATGGTGTCTTAAGGGGTCATATGGTGTCCTAAGGGGTCATAGGACACCATATGACCTCTTAGGAAACAATATGACCTCTAATGACACCTAAGGGGTCATATGGTGGGATAGTAAAATCATATATTATTTAAAGTTGTTGGTGTAAATAATTATTCATCATGGATATTATTACACCTTACTTAAGTTTACTTAGGAAATGCATTTAATTATAGTTTGGGTATGAGACACTTGGGTATTTGTGCCACATTTGGATAGTGTGTGTAGGAGAATTTCCACCTTTTATGGTGTTGATCTTGTTGTTACATTCCACATTCAGTGGGTGATCCACCTCATCTAGAATATTATATTATTTCTCCTACCTACCACACCTATTTCCTACCTACCCTTGTTTCTTATTGAGCCACATGTCATGTTTGTGTGCTCACATACCCATATAGCCTTGCCTATATAAGCAGGCTCATCTACATTGTTTGTATGGGCAATCATTGAACATCTTATAATGATCGAGTTGATCATATTTTACATCTTGATAGAATACAGTTTATTCCTATCATATATTTTTTTCTCTCTTATTTGTGCTTTCCATTGCCTCTAGATCTTGGCAAAATCTCACATGGTATCAGAGCTATTGGAGTGTCATTGGTTTGCCAATTGAGAGAAATTTGGGCTTTCCATTTTGGAGCTTTCTATTGCAGGTTATTATTGGAGCTTGTTGGTTCAGATTTGAGGTCACCATTGGATTGAGGAGGTTCGAACAATTAAGAATCACCTTTTGTTTTGTTCAAATCCAACATCTGAGGCCAAATCTAGAGTCGTTTGAAGGTGGAGGGTGATGACTTGTCCCGACAGCAATCTGTAATTTTGGAGCATTTTTGGCCAAATCTATCATTGCCATTGTGCTCAGAAGGCCCAAAAACTCCAAGATCAACTATCAATTCATCGAAATTGGCCTCTGTTACCTTGAGTTGAAAAAATCTCCCCTCCTGGCCCATCGTACGGACTTGCAGGTACAGGTCTGAATTTTTTTATTTATTTTTTCCATTTTTTAATTTTTTTCGGAAAATAAAAATTAATAAAAAAATTATATTTTATTGTGGGGGGGGGGGGCATTTTTGTTGTTTTCATTTTTTAATTAAAAAGGGGGGTGAAAAAAATTACTTTTTGTTGGGGGCTCCATGCTGCAGGTACACCGTAGTGTACCTGCGGTCCTGCAGGCACTGCGGGTAACCGCAGTGTACCTGCGGCCCCATAGTCACTGCAGCCCTACAATGTACTTGCGGGTGTCCACAAGCACTGCAGCCTCGCAGTGTACCTACAGGCCCCTCCCCATTTTGGGGGTACATTGTTTTTATTTTTTAAATTTAATAAATAAAAAAAAATCACTTTTTTCTTATTTTTTTAAAATAAGTTTTTTTTAATAAAAATAATAATAAACTTTTAAAAGTTTTTTTGTCTTTAATAATTTTTATTAAAGTTTTTTTTATTTCAAAAAAAACAATTTGCCTTTTTTATTTTTTTTCTTTATTTTTTAATAAAGTTTTTTTTGGGCACATGCATAATAAATTGTTGTTTTTTTTAGATTTTTAAAATCTTCTAAAAACAAAAATATCATGGAATAAGTCAAATTGGGAACACAATTTTTTTCTTGTCACTTCATACCTGTCTTGTAGTGCTTCCAATCAGCAGTCAAGGGGGGGAGGGGGGGGGGGGGTTGATTTGCTCCTTTATATCTCTTGGCCACATCTCAATCGAAGGCATTTTTTTCTGCAGTATTCTACAAGACTTCTTGGTGGCAACATTTTCATGTTTCCAGATTTGCACTATCATGTTGTATGCTCTTGCATGAGCAATGTTGTACTCACACTATCATAAAGTGCCACACCTTTTTGTATCTTGTCATTGTTGACTATTTGATGTAATCCTCTTGTACACATAGATTAGGAATATCTTGTGAGACTTGGTGCATGGCTCCAATTGAGACTTAGATTGTACACATTTGTGCATGGCTCCCGTAAGACTTGGATTGTACCAGTATTTCTACCATTTACGAGTATCCAGATGATGCACAAAGCAGGTTGTCTCCATGCCTGATCTTCATTTTGTTGTAGCAAGTGATTCATCGTCATCGACTTGGTACCTAGTTTTGTCACACTTTGACATTATTGGTGTAGCATAGGCTCTCTTTCTTCCTTATGGGGAGGTATTTTGGTCAACATCATTGGACTATCCTTGTAGGAGATTCGATATTGAGGGGGGACTTCAAGGTCTCTTCTTCATCATTGAGAGAATTGTGTGCTTTCATCATCTCTCTTTTAGGGGAGGGTTTTTTCCAATTGGGTTTTTCTCTCTTTCCTCGCTTTATGGGAGATTGCATTTGCATTTGCATTTGTAGATGGGTACCTAACATAGCCTCATAGCCAAGACCCATCTTGCATTGTAGACTTTAGTGCATTCCCCTAAGTTGCACTTAAGGGGGGGTGTTGGTGTAAATAATTATTCATCATGGATATTATTACACCTTACTATAGTTTACTTAGGAAATGCATTTAATTGTAGTTTGGGTATGAGACACTTGGGTGTTTGTGCCACATTGGGATAGTGTGTGTAGGAGAATTTCCACCTTTTATGGTGTTGATCTTGTTGTTACATTCCACATTCAGTGGGTGATCCACCTCATCTAGAATATTATATTATTTCTCCTACCTACCACACCTATTTCCTACCTACCCTTGTTTCTTATTGAGCCACATGTCATGTTTGTGTGCTCACATACCCATATAGCCTTGCCTATATAAGCAGGCTCATCTACATTGTTTGTATGGGCAATCATTGAACATCTTATAATGATCGAGTTGATCATATTTTGCATCTTGATAGAATATAGTTTATTCCTATCATATATTTTGTTCTCTCTTATTTGTGCTTTCCATTGCCTCTAGATCTTGGAAAAATCTCACAAAAGTTATGAATAGAAAATCATACAATAGAACATCGGTAGTTTAGTTTTGATATAGCTAAGTTAGACCATTGTCAGCATAAGAGAGACTCCAAGTGAACAAACAACGAGGCTTCGCTAAAAAGCAAGTGTAAGAGCTTGACCTAACCCTAAGAGTACTGCCTTTGTAAAACATATGATGCTATTAAATTTGCAAGGTTATAGGACTGGGTCTCGATTGTGACTATAGGAATTACACACTTGATTTCTTTCATGGGTATGTACCCTTCCAAGCCTTTTGACAAGTGATGATCATCATATACTACCACTGCCATGCTTACAACAAACTTTAATTTCTTTAGGTGACAGGCATTGTGTAACAACATGGGAACTCTCGCATACCCATCACTATCATTCTCTGTGACATCATCTATGTTACTCTCCCTCTTTCTCTTCCTACCATTTGTTTCTTTTTTAAAAACATATTGCAGGTAATCTGACTCATCATTTTGTTTTGTTGACACTATTTTCCAGATCTGTTCTGCTCATTAAAAACACATTCGAGAAGAATATTGCTATAGGTTTCCTTGTTTGTCACGATAATGCACCTGTGGTTCAATTTCAGACTCTTCTTCCTCCTATTCAATATACACAAACAAATCCATCAGTCAATTTTCTTAGGAGAGCATACATGATAAAAATCAAAGAGGAAGTTGCAGACAAGAAATTAATTCACTTACTTCTATAGAAGTGCAGACACAGTTACAGTGGGGTATGGAGGGAGGGAGGGAGAGAAGAAGAGAGAGAGGGATGGGTTATGGAGGAAGGGAGAAGGGGAGAGAGGGAGAGAGAGAGGGGGATGGGGTATGGAGGAAGAGAGAGAGAGAGAGAGAGAGAGAGAGAGAGAGAGAAGCACCTTGTATGCGCTTGAGAGGGGGAGACAATACACTTATATATGTGTATATATATACTTAATATATTATATGTATACATATATATAAATATAATATATTATATATTATATATAAAAATTATATATTATATGTATATACACATATTATATATACAATATCATATTATACACAGCCAAAATTTAAACAAACATAGCGCGTATGCGCTATTTATAGTAAACATAGCACGTACGCATTGTTTATAGTAATCATAGCACGTGCGCGCATCTTACACCATAAGTACCCCGTACATGCTTTTTATACCATAAGTACCCCGTACGCGCTTTTGACTGTTTAGGCTTGGAAATAGGCCTAGATGACAAAGCTATGGTTTGGAAGTTTGATTTCCCTCCATTTCCCTCATTTTTGACGTGTTTTATTTTATCAAATTAGTTTATCGACTTTTTCATCATTAGGTTTCCACTTCATCAAGTGGGTATTTCTAAAATTGCCACCATATTTTCACCCATCTTCTGCACTTTCTAACCATATAATTTTTTTAAAATTTGAACAACAATAACATTATTATTGAATTTATTTTACCAGTGTCTCCATAGTTCTCAAAGACATAGGTGCACCATTTTTTTAATAACTTTTGATATACTTATTCAAATTTTAAAAAAATTATATTTTATTGTAGTGCACTTGATTCTTTACAATTTAAAAAAAAATGTATTTTTGATTTGTTTAGTGCAACTTATACTTTGCGCACGAACAGGTACCTAATTTTCAGGATGTGCTCGATTGGAAAAATCATAAAAATAAAAATACTCAACAAAAAAATACACATCTTCTAGTGTTCACTCTTAACTATCTTTCTGCCAAAGGATTTGTCAAAATACTAAATCTAACTATGACTTTTTTTAATGTGCACATCAGACACTATGTTATGTTTTTCAGAAAAAATCAGGGTCTATTTTTCATGCACGAAGGATTTGACCCCCTTAATCTTATCTAATTTTGAAAAAAATTTGTAGTTTGGAAACTAGATTCAAAGTAATACAATATTTGTTCTTTGATTATCTTCATATCTTGAGTGGATGACTTTCAAATTTTGCCTCCAAGTTTATGTTCACCTGATTTCAGAAGAAAAAAAAAGTGTCCACTTATACCCCCTTTTTGACCACCATCTTTGTGCAATTACCCATATGTATATATGTATATATATCTATACATACATATATCTATGTATGCATGTATGTATGTATGTATGTATGTATGTATGTATACATACATATATGTCATAACCCTCTTTTTGGACCTTGATATGACTTATTATTATTATTATTATTATTATTATTATTATTATTATTATTATTATTATTATTATTATTATTTTTATTTTATTTTTTCAATAAAAGTGGGCAAGCCACTCAACTTTTTTATTAATCATAATTTTTTTTTACAACAGGTTCAAACAGCATACCGGTAGGAAAGAACCCACAAGAAAACTTCCAGTTGTAGCCTTGAAATAATAAAACTACCCTTACATAATTTGTTACATATCCAGCAAAAAACCATCCAAACCCCTACATCTGAAAAACTATACAAAGGTCCCATAAGACATGCCTAGATACAAAAACCAGCTTGCTGCCAAATAAAGGGCTGGATAACAAAATTCCATCAGAAGACCATGTAGAGCCACCAAGGAGTCAAAAAACAAAGCCAATGTAGGAGCTTTTGCCAATTACAAATAGTATATCTAGATACCAAAGAGAGACTCCTCGAAAGGTACGATACAACCAACACTCTAGCATATCGGTAGCCAAAATCACCATATCTGCATCAAAAAACCATACCACAACTCCAAGATAAAAGCAATCAGACATGTAAAAACCAAGAACTAGTGCTCTCCACTAGAGGATCATGAGCTGCATCCGAAGGAGGAACAACCCTCAGGGGAAATTCCAAACAAGCAAGAGCAATGTACAAAAAGCTCAAAGTGAGCAGCGAATGCAAAGCCTCAAAAACAACCCATGCTTTATCCACATACTGATCAAGAACCAGATACAATAGAAAGTCCATAGAAGCTCGTGTATCTTCCATGGTGTCACATATCAGCCCCATTCTTAATTCATACAATAATTGACCAAACCAACCATTACCCAAGAGCTCATGGCGAGGAAGGAAACCACCATAATAAAAAGAGCCCATATCAAAACGATAATCAGCCAATGCAGAGAAACCATGTCCCCATTACATACTGATGGAAAAATGAACATGGAAACCAAGAGGCAAACCAAATCAACGTCAAGTAAAACATCATAGCAGATTATAACAAACCGAGATAAAAGCTCAGCATAAGAAATATGAGGGCAATTTTCCAACCAATGACACCCTAGAAGCTTGTGGAATTCAAAAGCCACTGTAGGAGAAAACAGATTAAAGACCTTACTGAGCTTGACAGAAGTATCCACATTGTCATCCTCTGAAATCCCAGATTCAAGCACCAATCTGTATATACCAGAGGCCAAGGAAGATGACATTTGCAGAAACAAAAAACTCTAGAAACCCACAAAACCATGAAAAACAAAATGCAGCCTTACCCATGCCAAATAAATGAGATAAACACATGAAAGTATTAATAAAAGACTACCATCAACTTATCATAATGGCGAGAACAGATTTGTAAAAATATCCTTTGCAAACTACCATGATTTGAACATTTCACATGGATGAACAATCACAAAAACCTGACAATCATTAATGAAAAACAAGAAGGAGAGGACACCACCATCAAATAAATGATCATAGAACAATACCAAATCTGTCGTGGCCGAAAAACTCACACAATCTTATTATTATTATTAGTAGTAGTAGTAGTAGTAGTAGTAGTAGTAGTAGTAGTAGTAGTAGTAGTATATTAATTTTATGAATAATGTTAGAAAGAAAAGATAAATTGAAATGAGGTTGAAGTTTTTAAATAAAAAGGAATTTAAGTGGTGACACACACATGAGGTCATAATTTATTTGAAAATTGTTTATTTTCTCAATATCCTAATTGAGCACATGGTGTAGGAGAAATAAGAAGATTCTAGAAAAGAAATTTAAAATTTAAAATATTAAGGAATAAATATTATATTTAGCAAATATATGGCATGGGAGTTACAAAATTATTCTATGACAAGAATAATTCTATTCATGACATTTTTATGACAAAGGAGTTACAAAATGCATTTTTGGAGGAGAAATCAAATTTGAATTTTGAATGCATGGTCAAATGTAACCCCCACTATGACAACAATCATTTTTGCATGAAATTAATTTAGAAATTGTTTATTTTCTCAATATGCTATTTAGCACATGTTGTAGGAAGAAATGAGAAGTTCCCGAAGATAATTTCAAATTCAATTTTTGCATGTAACCCCCACTATGATAATTAATCATTTTGCATGAAATTATTTTGGGAAAAGAATATGGAAATCAATTAATTTCTTTTGTAGTGGGAAAATGACTCTCTTTTCTATATATTGAGTTCTAAATTTTTGAAAAAGGGGAGCTCATTGTTTTTTGGATGAAAAAGTAGTCTTGAAATTCTTATGAATTTATTTTCAATACCATGTTAGTTATAGGAGAAATTTTGTAGATGTGTTGCAGGATTTTGGAGAAGATCATTACCAAGCTTCAACGAGGAATTGAAGGAGGTCAGCAAGGTTCTTCATTCAAATCCAGGTTCCCCTCTTGCACATTCATTGCTTGCTTTTTCTTTTCAAAGAAAATCTTCTTCTCGTCTTTTTCAGAATTTTGCACATAAGAAAGTTTTATTCTAATTTTTTTTTTTTTAAAGAAATCTCTTTTATCCATTTCAAATTTTTGCAAGGAAATCTTTTTCAGTTTTTGTTGATTGATTTAATCAAATACATGTAATAAATTGTTTTTCTATCCAAAAAAGAAAAAAATAAAATCTTCTTTTTTATTCTGCATGTAGGAAATAAATTGGTTAATAGATTTCTTTCAAAATATGCATATACAAATTAGAATCTGTTATCTTTTCCTCAATCAACTTTCTTTATTTTACAAAAAATCGGATTTTTTTTAGAATGGAATATATATATTAGAATAACTTGAACAAAAATAAATCTATTGCCAAAGTAATAGAAAATTAGAATAAAGAAAACAAAAATAGAAATATAATCATCTCTGTGTATGTTAGATAAATACCCATCTCTGTGGATTTTAGGAAAATATTCATGTTTGTGGATTTTAGGAAAACATTCATCTCTCTCCATTATAGAAAAAAAAAATTCGATCTTTGTACTTTTTAGAAACATATTCATCTCTTTGGATTTTTGGAAAAAAAAATATTATTCCCTGTGCATGTATGAATTTTTTTTTAAAAAAAGAAGTAAATCTTGCCTTGATTAATAAATCAGTAAATTTCCCTTCAAATATATATTATATAAACATATATATCAAATATATTTAAAATCATATTAAATTTATGTTCGAAATTTATTTGTAGATTTTAAGTTTATTTTTATTTTTTGAGTTCTAAAAAATTTTGAACCACTTATTTTTATGTTCTAAATTTTTTTGAGTTAATTACAAATTATTTTTAAAAAAACATATATATATTTTGAGTTAGGAATTGTTTTATTAAAATTGAATTATACTTTAGAGTTTGTAATTAAATTTTATGTGTTATTCAAATAATTGAAAAATTTATTTATATTCTAAGTTGTTTAAGTAATTGAGATTTATTTGTATCATTAAAATAAGTAGTTCAAATTTATTTATTTTTTATTTATTTATTTTAATTTAAAATTAAAAATGTTTTAGAATATTGAAAGTTATTTTGAATGATTAAAATTAATAAGCTTATAGTTATTTGAAATTTAATTATGCACTTGGTGATTAAAAAATCATTTCGGATTAGTTTATAATTATAAATTTTAATAGTTGAAAATTAATCGAATTTAGTGAGAAATTGATTTATTTATTGAGGTCTATTTAATGAAAAATTGTTTTATATATTGATATCTATTTAAAAAGGATTAATGAGACCTATTTATAATCTAACCTTATTAAAATTGATGGAAATGTATTTAAAATATCATCTCTAGTTTTAGGAATTAGATTATTAATATATTAAAGGAAAATTTAAGCGAAAAGGGTCTAACCCGTATTAATGGATACCTTATTGGAGTTTTATTTTGGAAAATTAAGTTGCAAATTTGAACTCTTTTTAAATTCTAAAGAGTTAGTATCTCCTCAAAGATGGGAAAAGAGTCCCTTGGGTTTTGAAAAGATAAATATTGCATAAGGCAAATGGATCAATTAACACTTGAGAATTTCAATAGATAATCGAGCATTAAGAGATCTATCATCTTGAATTAATCCTTCTTAGGATGTAGATATAATAGTTAAATCTCCTTATTAAACAAATTAGTTTGAACTAGGAAAAACAAAGTAAAGGAAAATGTTATTTCACCAATGATACACTTATTCCATAGTTTTGGATCTTTTCATCAAATAAATAAATCCTAATAGTAAGTAGGTTCCCTTGGGACATTTAATACATTTCAAATATTTAAGTTCTTTAATTAATCAATTTCAGAACTACCTTTTGTATATTTCAATCAATACAAGTATCAAAGGTTAAAGGAAGTTATCTAACAAGTAAATGTGTTTAGATTCATAGTAACCCTTTTAGGTATTTCAAGCAACATGAGTTAATGTTAGACAAAGATTTGCCTCAATTTGAAAAGTTGATTATATGATTTGTTTCCTTATTAGATTCCAAGATATGAGTATACAAGGCATTGAGAATATTTAACTCTTTAATAGTTAAAAACATTTACCTTCTAGCTAAAAAGAAACATAAGACTAGTAAAAAGGAAAAGTTACACTTAATAATACAAGTAATTAAGGATAAATTTAACTAACGTTAAATTTAGAGGTAAATTGCATAGTTTTTGATTAATGAAAAAGAAGGTTTTGAAGCGACCCTGAAACCCCTTACAAGCAAGACAACAACAGCAAAGCCACAAGAAACAGAGAGAAACAGAACAAAAGGAAAAAACCAGCGGAAAACCAAGGAAAACCCACAAAAGCCCCTAAAAGCCAGCAGGCCATCCAAGAATCAGATTTTATCCAGGGCTTTAGCCAGGGTGTTGCTAATCTCTTGTACCTCTTTGATGTTGTCTTTGAGGTTGGGAGGGTCCTTGGCCACAACAGCCACAAATTTCTTGATACTAGCCTTGGTTCTCTTCGCAGTTCCACCCGTCGGGGTAGCATCACCACCACTTCCAGTCTGGATGGTGTAGTACCCTTACTCGTTTGAACTGATATTTTGTTCTTGTTATTCTTAGTGGATACATTATCATTTGTTATTTAGAATTATATAACATTGTTCCATGTTTTATCTGATTATGAGACATATGATTTATTTGCAGTATTTATGTACTTACGTTTTATGGCATTATATGGTTCATTTCTATGTACTGACGCTTTACTAAATCTATGCATTGTGTGTTGTGTATCTGCGAGTGTATGGGATGCATGGGGACAATTTTCCTTCACTCATCTCGGTGAGACAGGGAACGTCGTGAATCTCCTTCATCGGTGTGTATGTTGAAATTTCTATATATGTATATATGCATGTGTGGTCGGTGATGTAGGATGTTGCAGGTACAAGTACTAGGTAGGTACGGGGTATCGTCTCCACCTGGCTACACAGGTCTAAGCGTGCCTTATATTTTCCGATGGAAGTGAAGGAGATAGTAGTTGACCCTATTTTTAGTCAGTTACACTCGGGTGAGTGCCTTCAGTTAGTCGTTCTGTCAATTGGTTTGGTCTTCATATTTTATTGTTTGATCTTTATAAAAGTCGCATGATGCTTGCTCAATTTGCGTGTCCAGTGTTCCCAATTTTTGTATGTCATTGGTAATTGTTACGTTTATTACGTCTATAAGAGTAAAGAGTAGTTTTGGTAATTGGAGGAAAAAGAATCAAGTGATCTAGTGACTTAATATTGTTTATAAAGGACAAGTTAATATCTTGGTATGAGTTGATATGAATTTTATCAACTTGTTAGCTCGATAGTTGCAATTCGATCGTTTGAATATATGTAAGGACATAATATACTCGGAAGGCAATAGTCACTTATAAGTAGTTATTGGAGTTAAGATAAGGTGATCGTATTATCCGTAGTTGATATCGCCCATCGGGTTATTGTGTTTTTGTATATGCATGTATATAATTAGAATTATAAATATATCATATTAAATAAACTTTTCGAACGTGTAATATATATAATTCAATTGTTTGAATATATATATGAAAAGCCACTCATTATAAATATTGGAAACCAAAATATACATTTACAAATATAATTTGCTAAGGATTAATATTTAAATATTTATATTAATTAAAGTCATTAATTAAAAATTAAAAATATAATAATGAAATTAAAATAAAACAAATTTTAAAAAGGTAATGGTGGGTTTTAAGTTTAAGTAAACTAATAATTATGGTGGTCGATAGTAATATCGACCACCCCCCTTAATAAAGGGAGGGGTCGGTATTACTACTGACCACCCTCCTCCCTTTCATTATACACATCTCCTCCCATTTTAAATAAAGGCTTCTCCATGTGCAGCGGACAACGACACCCCTCCTCCCTTTTTATGAAACATACTCCGTGTTGCAAGCTGAAACTTTCATGGTTAATGTTGTCCCAATCACCATGTAGCAGATCCGATACAGTAGTGGGCAAGTTTAAAGGTAACTTGTTTGTATTAAGGTAGGCGTAGTTTAGGAGAAGCAGACTCCACCGACTACCCTCCTCCTTCTTATACCATGTACTCCCTCTTCCCATTATCACTGCAGTAGCGGGTAATGACATCTCTCGCTGTTCAGAGCGATAATCTACCACTTCTCCACGTCCAGACTCTTCCACGAGCTGCAATCCATTTCATTCAACTGCAGATTGGCCAATTTAGGAGGAGAATAGACTGGCACGTAAGGTGAAGATTGGAACCTAAACCTTAGTTGACTCAAGACCTGGCAGATTAAACACACAAGTCGTTGTTTGCAAACACATCAGTGTTTGAAGTTATGAACCGATCTCTCCACCCAGCCGATAGTTGTTATATCCATGATCAAGGAGCGCAAAAAAATGTAGTTAATTGGAGATGGACTCCTTACGTGGAGGAGCAACAAGAGTTGGAGGTAAAAGACTCTTAGTTAATAACTATTACTAAGCCCCAGATTTAGGAGGAGCGATGAGTAATTTTTAGTATAAATAGGGGTGTGAGTAGAGAGGAAAGGGAGAGAAGTCATTTGTGGCATCCAAGGAAGGACGAAGGATTGTAGAAAGAAGAGTAGAGTTAGAGAGGATAGTGTTTTTATAGCATCAAGAGAGTGGTTTAGAGAGGATAGTGTTTTGATAGTATCAAGAGAGTTGTTTGTTCATTTTTTTTGATAGAGTTGGAAAGTATTGGTGAAAAGGATCGCAAGCAAGGCGCATTTATCGACGAGAGGGCGTTAAGGTCTTGCATATTGATCAACACTTCAAATAGAGATGGTGCAAGTCAAAAAGATAGCTCGCAAATCCGTAGCAGGTTATGCTCACTACTTAAAAGTCAAGAAAGATTCTCTGACACCTGTCAAGCCTGATGTGGAGAACAACCCAGCCCCTGAAGAGAGCAAAGAGATAGATAAAGGTCCTACTCAGAGTCCAACTAAAGAAATTACTATTGAAAAAGGGAAAGAACCTAAGCTAGAGTGCTCGCTAGAAAAGCCGATAGTTATAAGTTCTGACTCGTCGGAGGGGTATACCCCCTTAAGTGATAATGAGTCTATGGGGTACTTTCCCCTGAGTGAAAGCAAATCTGAAGGATATACTCCTTTAGATCATGTAGAGTCTAACGAGTGCACTTCTCCGTATTTTTCGGAAGAATGATGTAACACTCTGGTGCAAAAAAATAAATAAATAAATAAAAATAAAGACATTATTCTATGAAGAAATGTATTATGTCTTATTGTAAGACTTCCTTGATGAAATAAATATATCTATTTTAATCTTCGTCTATGGTATAAATGGAAATTATTAAGGTGGTGTACCTATAGTAGTTAACAAGAGTAATTGAACTCTTAAACATGTCAATAAGTGTAAAATTTTGTGTTATACCGACCATATTGTTCTTCGTGTCTTGACAACGTATATTCGTATTGCAAGTTAATTTTGTGATAGGTGTTGGTACATAAGATTACCTTGCTCATATGGTGGTCGCAACTAAGTACATTAAGTCATGTTGTCAGTATGTCTTGGGTACTGTGTCTTGGCCAGTTATTTAGAAGTATAGCCTTAAGGAAATGAGCCACTGTGAGTTGTTTGTAATGGTCAACCTTAGGTTAGTAATTATGTATCTTTCATCCGAGGTAGGTGAAAACTAGGAATGGTTGTTTATGCCGCCATAGAGTTTTGTAGATAGAACTAACCCATAGTGTCCTAAGAGAGAGAGTGGCTTTCGAGCGGGGGTCGTGCCCAAAGTGGTGACAGGATAACCCGTTGGAAGTTGGTTAAGAAAGTGAAAATCTAATAATTAGGGAAGGGTAAAATAAAAGTTAAATAAAATAATGTGCCTCATACATAGGTGAGTGCTCATACAAGACTCATAATGTAGCGAGAAGGCCTGGAATGACAAACTTACCACCTTGTCTTTGTGAGAGGATTGGTAAGGTCTGCATCAGTCTTATTTGGAATTGGAGGTTTGGGAGAGGTTACCAAGATAACCCAGGATGGGGGCCGGGACCTATGGAGGTTGTATGATGGTATCCACCGTAAGACATGTGATGACACTTTCTCCTTAGAGTCACTTGTGTTTTGTGAGTTGGGTCACATGATTGTAAGTGGAGTCTTGTAGTCCTTTCGTTCTTGTTTCATTTTGCTTGCTTGAGGGTTATCTACTATCTCCAGCACGGTGGGGTGGTTCCCTTTCAGAATCACATGGTCGAGTGGTAGTGTCACTTCCCATCGGATGTTCTGGTACGTATCTTCAGGTGAGGAAGGACTTCGCTGATGTTCTTGGATCATGTTTCATGTACCGACTCTTGTTCCTATCCATTATTCAGTTGAAAACTAGAGGTTTTGAAAAGAAACTTTATGTAACTTTCATTTTGTAACATTTTAGCTCATGATGTAATTTCTTTTTTTAAAACATGTATTTTTGAATATTGAAAGCAAAGAAATATTGTAATATATGCTACTTCAATTACTTATTTCTGATGTATATAATATATGATTGCTTGAAGTATCTTAGATTCTTTCATTGTGGTAATTTTATCTTAAATATTTAATTTACGAAGTAATATTCGTTGGTAACCCTTAGGAGATTCAGGTGTTAGACTTTCGCTATGTTATTAGATGTGCTATGGTTTAAATTCATGCACTTAATTTAAAAAAAAAAAAATTATTTCAGCCTTAGTTGCATAAATTATGATGTTTTCCTTTAGGGTTCCTGACAGGGCATTACATTTGGTATCAGAGCCCAAGTTTCAACACTGGGTACTCTGGGTTTGTAGTGTGCCTATTCAACTTGATTTTTATTTAGGTCTTAACATTTGTGTTTTCCTTGTTTATCCTTGTCATAAATCTGAATTTTTTCTCTTTTGTAGTACTTGGTCATGGCTAGGAGAGCTAGGGGAGGTGGCCGTATGGGTGGTCGCAATAGAGGCAGAGGTAGAGGAAGAGGTGGAGGACGAGGTCGTGGTTCTGATCATCATAGTCCTTCACCACCACCTACTCATGTTAGTGCTGAGCCAAAACAGTCTGTTCATCAGGACTTACCTCGTGCAGAAGAACAGGTTCCCGAAAGGGAAGAGCTGAGACAAATGTTTCAGGAGGTCCTTGCTAGGTTAGGCCCTAGGCCTGAGGTTGTTCAGCCAATGCTAGAAGAGAGAGAGAGGGAAAGATCACCCAAAAGGAGAGGGATTGCAAGCAATGAAGATCCAGTTTCTTTGGGTCACGTAAAGGACTTGATGAGGTCCAATCCTCCTTTCTTTAATGGTATGGGTACCGGTCTAGAGGCAAAGACTTGGCTTATCGGTCTGGATAGGTGTTTTGCTATGTTTCCATATAGTAGAAACACCAAGGCAAGATGTGCTATTATGCATCTCGAAAACTTCGCGTCAATCTGGTGGAGACTGGAGGAGGAAATGATCGGTGTGTGCATTAACACTGTGACATGGGAGTTGTTTCTGGAGAGATTCAGGGCACGGTTTCTCTCACCCCAGTGGAAACAGACTTGGGAAGATGAGTTCCATGCACTGCGACAGTATGGTATGATGGTAGACCAGTATGAGCACAGATTCTATGAGCTCAAGCAGTATGCTAGAATTGGTAATAATGAGGCTATGCTTGTACAACATTTCTTGAGGGGCTTGAATGATCGCATTAGTGGAGGTGTTAGGGTGTTTGAGCCAACTTCAGTAGAGACAACTGTGGCAAAGGCCCGATTGGTAGAGCTAAACCTTAGTCGTGCACTTGGTGGGCAAACAGGTGTGCAGATAGGGAGTGCTCCTTCTAGTGGGAATAGAGCTCATGGTAATCAGTTTCAGTCAGCTGCACCATTTAGGACTCCTCAGGCACCTGCTAAGGGTGGACCACAACAACAGCAACCATCAAAACCAAAATAGTTCCAGAGCCAGAAGGGTGGCAATGCTCAATTTAAGAAAAACAGAAATTGGCAGAGGGGCAAACAGGGCCCTACAGGGGAATCCTCGCAAAGTGCATCTCATGCTCCTAGCCAGGGAAATTATCAGCAATCCAGTGGTCCGACAAGTAATAGAGGAGCTTTCTTCTCTTGTGGGCAGTATGGTCATAGAGCTGCGCAGTGTCCTCAGCGATTCCACAACACAGGTAGACAATGGTCGACAACATCAGAGCCTACAGTGGGAGATGCGGGCAGATCTCACAGAGTGTTCGCAATGGTGGATAACCGCCAAGCTAATCATCAAGGTACAGTTATAGAAGCGGCAGGTATGTTGCGTGGAATCCCTATCTCTGTACTTTTTGATTCTGGTGCTTCAGATTCTTTCATTTCTTCATCTATTGTGGAGTGGTGTGGACTCACGTCTGCTAAGGAGATGAATAGGTGGCAAGTAGAGTTGGCTACAGGTGTCTGTGTTTCTGTAGATGCCTTTATTCCCAGTTTTGAGTTGAATCTCGAAACCATAGTTACTTCAGTTGATCTTTGAGTCATTCCTTTGGGTTCTTATGGAGTTGTGTTGGGAATGGATTGGTTATCTTCTCATAATGCTCACATAGATTGTCGCAAGAAGACAGTGGAGTTTTTAGATGACCTTGGCAAGAAAGTGAAAATTGTTGGAGTTCAGAGACCAATATCCTTACATATGATCTCTGCTATGCAACTTAAGCGTTGCATGCGTAGAGGGTGTCAGCTTTTTGCAGTTACTCTTGAGGACATGGATGAGTTAAAGAGTCGAGAAATCGCTCTTGATAGTCACCCTATTCTTCAAGAGTATGCTGATGTATTTCCATTAGATATTCCTGGTATGCCTCCAAAGAGAGACATAGACTTTCACATTGATTTGGTTTCTGGTGCAGAACCTATTTTGAGAGCTCCATATCGGATGACCACTCAAGATTTGAGTGAATTGAAGTTACAACTAGAAGAATTGTTAGCCAAGGGATTTATTCATCCTAGTGTTTCTCCTTGGGGTGCGCCTGTTATCTTTGTTAAGAAGAAGGATGGTTCTCTTTGGTTATGCATTGATTACCGATAGCTGAATAAGGTAACCATCCGAAATCGATATCCTTTGCCTCATATTGATGATCTTTTTGATCAGGTAAAGGGAGCCAAGATATTCTCTAAGATTGACTTGAAATCTAGATATCACTAGTTGCGTATCCAAGATGCAGATATTCATAAGACAGCGTTTCGCACTCGTTATGGTCACTATGAGTTCACAATAGTACCATTTGGGTTGACGAATGTGCCTTCAGTTTTCATGAGCCTCATGAATGGGGTTTTTCGCACTTACCTTGATCATTTTGTCCTTGTGTTCTTAGATGACATATTAATTTATTCTAGAACTATGGAAGAACATGAAGGTCACTTACGACAGGTAATGCAGTGCTTGAGGGAAAACCAACTTTATGCTAATTTGGCAAAGTGTGATTTTTTTCAATCAGAGGTAAACTATCTTGTTCATATAGTTTTAGGGGAAGGTGTATCCGTGGATCCTTCAAAGATCCAATCCATTGTTGATTGGCCAGTGCCAACCAGCGTTTCTGAAGTTCAGAGTTTTATGGGTTTGGCCGGATACTACCATCGATTTGTTCAAGGCTTTTCCCAGATAGGTCACCCGATCACTTCTCTATAGCGGAAAGGGAAGAAGTTTGTTTGGTCAGAACAATGTGAGTTAGCTTTTCGTACCTTGAAGGAACTCCTTGTCAGTGCTCCGATTTTGGCAGTTCCTGATCCATCTAGAGATTTTATAGTATGCATAGATGCCTCTTTGGAAGGTATAGGTGTAGTGCTTATGCAAGATGGACGAGTGGTTGCTTATGAGTCTCGCAAACTCAAGAACCACGAGTTGAACTATCCAGTCCATGATTTGGAGTTGGCAGCTGTAGTTCATGCTTTGGTTAGATGGCATCATTTTCTGTTAGGGCATCATTTTGAGCTGCATAGTGATCACCGTAGTCTACAGTATATTTTCACACAACCAAATTTGAATGCTCAACAACGGAGATGGATGGAATTTCTCTGCGAGTATGATTTTGATGTTCGATACATTCAGGGGAAAGAGAACGTGGTGGCAGATGCTTTGAGTCGTAGGTGGCATGAAGTTTCGGTATTGTCCCTTGGAGTTGACTTGAGAGAGAGGATTCTCAGAGTTCTCCCTCAGGATACTTGGTATCAAGATGTTAGAACCATGATAGAGTCTGGAAGGCCTTTAGAGGGAAGATATTCTAGATATAATCTTGAGGCAGATGGACTTCTTCGTCACCATGGGCAGATCTATGTACCTTCTTTAGAGGGTCTTCGCGTCTTGATCATGACTGAGACCCATCGTGCATATTATTCGGCACATCCAGGTGTCAAGAAGATGCACACAAATCTTAGACAAATTTATCATTGGGAAGGTATGAAACGTGACATTGCTGATTTCGTGTCAAAGTGTTTATAATGTCAGCGGGTGAAGGCAGAGCATCAGCACCCGGCAGGGCTTCTTCAACCTAATTTGATACTGGATTGGAAATGGGATATCATTTCCATGGATTTCATTGTTGGGTTGCCTGTCTCTTTGCGTCGGCATGATGCCATCATGGTCATAGTTGATAGGTTGACTAAGATTGCTCATTTTGTTCCTATTCGAGCTTCCTATACAGCAGCGATGGTGGCACGAGTCTTCTTGGAAGAAGTAGTGAAACTGCATGGGGTTCCAAGGCGGATCATCTCTGATAGAGATCCTGTCTTTACTTCAACTTTGTGGACCTCACTTCAGCATGCTTTGGGAACTTAATTGAACTTTAGTTCAGCCTATCACTCAGAGATGGATGGTCAGACAGAGAGTGTGAATCAGGTTTTGGAGGACATGCTTTGCATGTATGTTATGGACCAGCAGTCGCGTTGGGAGGATTATATGTACCTTGTAGAGTTTGCATATAGCAATGGATATCATAGCTCCATAGGTATGTCCCCCTTTCAGGCATTATATGGTCATCCTTGCCATACTCCTTTGAGTTGGGATTAGTTAGAGGATAGGGTGCTTATAGGTCCAGATATTCTTCGGGAGATGGAGCAACAGGTGGGGCGAATTCGAGAGCATTTGGTAGCTGCACAGGATAGGCAGAAGAAGTATGCAGATGCTCATAAGATAGATCATCAATTTTCTGTTGGCGACCGTGTGTTTCTGAGAGTGCGTCCACGGAAGAGTCCGATCCATTATGGGAAGGGTACTAAGTTGGCGCCTCGGTTTGTAGGCCCTTTTGAGATTCTTGAGAGGATAGGTCCTATTGCTTACCGCCTTGCCTTGCCACCGAGTCTATCCTGCATCCATGATGTCTTTCATGTTTCAGTTCTTCGACCTTATCACCCTGATGTGACACATGTTCTTGATTGGAACTATTTGCAGGTTGAGGACGGGCAGCTTTCCATGGAACCCGTGTGCATTCTTCAGCATTGGGATTTGAACCTCAAGGGTCGCACCATCGACCAGGTAAGGGTCCTATGGGACCCAAATGATGAGACCTTAGCAACTTGGGAGGATGCAGTGAAGATGAGAGAGTTATATTCATATTTGTTTTAGGCTTCCAGGAGTAAGCCTAGTCTTGGGGGGGAGAATGTAGTACCCTTACTCATTTGAACTGATATTTTGTTCTTGTTATTCTCAGTGGATACATTATCATTTGTTATTTAGAATTATATAACATTGTTCCATGTTTTATCTGATTATGAGACATATGATTTATTTGCAGTATTTATGTACTTACGTTTTATGGCATTATATGGTTCATTTCTATGTACTGATGCTTTACTTCATCTATGCACTGTGTGTTGTGTATCTGCGAGTGTATGGGATGCATGGGGACGATTTTCCTTCACTCATCTCGGTGAGACAGGGAACGTTGTGAATCTCCTTCATCGGTGTGTATGTTGAAATTTCTATATATGTATATATGCATGTGTGGTCGGTGATGCAGGATGTTGCAGGTACAAGTACCAGGTAGGTACGGGGTATCGTCTCCACCTGGCTACATAGGTCTGAGCGTGCCTTATATTTTCCGATGGAAGTGAAGGAGATAGTAGTTGACCCTATTTTTAGTCAGTTACACTCGGGTGAGTGCCTTCAGTTAGTCGTTCTGTCAATTGGTTTGGTCTTCATATTTTATTGTTTGATCTTTATAAAAGTCGCATGATGCTTGCTCAGTTTGCGTGTCCAGTGTTCCCAATTTTTGTATGTCATTGGTAATTGTTACGTTTATTATGTCTATAAGAGTAAAGAGTAGTTTTGGTAATTGGAGGAAAAAGAATCAAGTGATCTAGTGACTTAATATTGTTTATCAAGGATGAGTTAATATCTTGGTATGAGTTGATATGAATTTTATCAACTTGTTAGCTCGATAGTTGCAATTCTATCGTTTGAATATATGTAAGGACATAATATACTCGGAAGGCAATAGTCACTTATAAGTAGTTATTGGAGTTAAGATAAGGTGATCGTATTATCCGTAGTTGATATCGCCCATCGGGTTATTGTGTTTTTGTATATGCATGTATATAATTAGAATTATAAATATATCATATTTAATAAACTTTTCGAACGTGTAATATATATAATTCAATTGTTTGAATATATATATGAAAAGCCACTCATTATAAATATTGGAAACCAAAATATACATTTACAAATATAATTTGCTAAGAAGGATTAATATTTAAATATTTATATTAATTAAAGTCATTAATTAATTATTAAAAATATAATAATGAAATTAAAATAAAACAAATTTTAAAAAGGTAATGGCGGGTTTTAAATTTAAGTAAACTAATAATTATGGTGGTCGATAGTAATATTGACCACCCCCCTTAATAAAGGGAGGGGTCGGTATTACTACTGACCACCCTCCTCCCTTTCATTATACACATCTCCTCCCATTTTAAATAAAGGCTTCTCCATGTGCAGCAGACAACGACACCCCTCCTCCCTTTTTATGAAACATACTCCACGTTGCAAGCTGAAACTTTCATGGTTAATGTTGTCCCAATCACCAGGTAGCAGATCCGATACAGTAGTGGGCAAGTTTAAAGGTAAGTTGTTTGTATTAAGGTAGGCGTAGTTTAGGAGAAGTAGACTCCACCGACTACCGTCCTCCTTCTTATACCACGTACTCCCTCTTCCCATTATCACTGCAGTAGCGGGTAATGACACCTCTCGCTGTTCAGAGCGATAATCTACCACTTCTCCATGTCCAAACTCTTCCACGAGCTGCAATCCATTTCATTCAACTGCAGATTGGCCGATTTAGGTGGAGAATAGACTGGAATGTAAGGTGAAGAATGGAACCTAAACGTTAGTTGACTCAAGACCTAGCAGATTAAACGCACAAGTCGCTGTTTGCAAACACATCAGTGTTTGAAGTTATGAACCGATCTCTCCACCCAGCCGATAGTTGTTATATCCATGATCAAGGAGCGCAAAGAACTATAGTTAACTGGAGATGGACTCCTTACGTGGAGGAGCAACAAGAGTTGGAGGTAAAAGACTCTTAGTTAATAACTATTACTAAGCCCCAGATTTAGGAGGAGCGATGAGTAATTTTAGGGGTGTGAGTAGAGAGGAAAGGGAGAGAAGTCATTTGTGGCATCCAAGGAAGGACGAAGGATTGTAGAAAGAAGAATAGAGTTAGAGAGGATAGTGTTTTTATAGTATCAAGAGAGTGGTTAAGAGAGGATAGTGTTTTGATAGTATCAAGAGAGTTGTTTGTTCATTTTTTTTGATAGAGTTGGAAAGTATGGTTGAAAAGAATTGCAAGCAAGGCGCATTTATCGATGAGAGGGCATTAAGGTCTTGCATATTGATCAACACTTCAAATAGAGATGGTGTGAGTCAAACAGACAGCTCACAAATCCGTAGCAGGTTATGCTCACTACTTAAAAGTCAAGAAAGATTCTCTGACACCTGTCAAGCCTGATGTGGAGAACAACCCAGCTTCTGAAGAGAGCAAAGAGATAGATAAAGGTCCTACTCAGAGTCCAACTAAAGAAGCTACTGTTGAAAAAGGGAAAGAACCTAAGCTAGAGTGCTCGCCAGAAAAGCCGATAGTTATAAGTTCTGGCTCGTTGGAGGGGTATACCCCCTTAAGTGATAATGAGTCTATGGGGTACTTTCCCCTGAGTGAAAGCAAATCTGAAGGATATACCCCTTTAGATCATGTAGAGTCTGACGAGTGCACTTCTCTGTATTTTCTAGAAGAAAGATGTAACACTCTGGTGCAAAAAAATAAATAAATAAATAAAAATAAAGACATTATTCTATGAAGAAATGTATTATGTCTTATTGTAAGACTTCCTTGATGAAATAAATATATCTATTTTAATCTTCATCTATGGTATAAATGGAAATTATTAAGGTGGCGTACCTATAGTAGTTAACAAGAGTAATTTAACTCTTAAACATGTCAATAAGTGTAAAATTTTGTGTTATACCGACCATATTGTTCTTCGTGTCTTGACAACGTATATTCGTATTGCAAGTTAATTTTGTGATAGGTGTTGGTACGTAAGATTACCTTATTCATATGGTGGTCGCAACTAAGTACATTAAGTCATGTTGTCAGTATGTCTTGGGTACTGTGTCTTGGCCAGTTATTTAGAAGTATAGCCTTAAGGAAATGAGCCACTGTGAGTTGTTTGTAATGGTCCACCTTAGGTTAGTAATTATGTATCTTTCATCCGAGGTAGGTCAATACTGGGAATGGTTGTCTATGCCGCCATAGAGTTCTGTAGATAGAACTATCCCGTAGTGTCCTAAGAGAGAGAGTGGCTTTCGAGTGGGGGCCGTGCCCAAAGTGGTGACAGGATAACCCGTTGGAAGTTGGTTAAGAAAGTGAAAATCTAATAATAACTAGGGAAGGGTAAAATAAAAGTTAAATAAAATAATGTGCCTCGCACATAGGTGAGTGCTAGTATAGGACTCATAATGTAGCGAGAAGGCCTGGAATGGAGAACTTACCACCTTGTCTTCGTGAGAGGATTGGTAAGGTCCGCATGAGTCTTAGTTGGAATCGGAGGTTCGGGAGAGGTTACCAGGATAACCCAGGATGGGGGCTAGGACCTATGGAGGCTGTACCATGGTATCCACCATAAGACATGCGATGACACTTTCTCCTTAGAGTCACTAGTGTTTTGTGAGTTAGGTCACATGATTGTAAGTGGAGTCTTGTAGTCCTTTCGTTCTTGTTTAATTTTGCTTGCTTGAGGGTTATCTACTATCTCCAGCACAGTGGGGTGGTTCCCTTTCGGAATCACATGGTCGGGTGGTAGTGTCACTTCCCATCGGATGTTCTGGTACGTATCTTCAGGTGAGGAAGGACTTTGCTTATGTTCTTGGATCATGTTTCATGTACCGACTCTTGTTCCTATCCATTATTCAGTTGAAAACTAGAGGTTTTGAAAAGAAACTTTATGTAACTTTCATTTTGTAACATTTTAGCTCGTGATGTAATTTCTTTTTTTAAAACATGTATTTTTGAATATTGAAAGCAAAGAAATATTGTAATATATGCTACTTCAATTACTTATTTCTAATGTATATAATATATGATTGCTTGAAGTATCTTAGATTCTTTCATTGTGGTAATTTTATCTTAAATATTTAATTTACGAAGTAATATTCGTTGGTAACCCTTAGGAGATTCAGGTGTTAGACTTCCGCTATGTTATTAGATGTGCTATGGTTTAAATTCATGCACTTAATTTAAAAAAAAAAAAATTATTTCAGCCTTAGTTGCATAAATTATGATGTTTTCCTTTACGGTTCCTGACGGGGCATTACAGATGGTCTCCTCTTCCAATTCAAGATCCACAACCGGTTTAGGAGTATGGTCAAAAACCTTGGCAATGTCTTCCAAGTTTTTGGTGACAGTAGTGAGGATATTTGGGATAATTCCCATCAAATTTTTCATCGCTTCTTTTCCATCTTCCAGTGATTTTACCTTATTCTCCATATCCTACTTCCAATTAATATGCTCTCTATTTTCATCCTCCCTCTTTTTATCTGAATTTATCCCTTGCTTCTCCAGGTTTTTCAGGGTTTCGTAAGTTCGTCTGTCAAAATTCATTCTGGCCTCAGAGAGCTTCTTGAGATTATCCAGGATAAGCCCCTCACTAGCACTGTCCTTGGCCTTGCTATCCCTTTCCTCAGTCAAGTTCTTCTCGGAGCCTTTGTTTGTTTCCTTCTCAGAATTAACTTTAGTTTCCTCATTATCCTTGGGAGTTGTCTCCTCCATCAGATGGCTATTGTCCTTACCAGGGTGATCACTTGGAATAGGGCTATCTTGACTAGGCTCGAAATCTCCACTTTCTTCCTCATTGCCCAGCTCCTCTTCCTTCCAGCTGTCTTCGCCGTTAGAGTCATATGCCTCCATACCACTGCTTTCCTTGACAATGTCCTCAGTTTCCAATCCGAGGGCACTTTTCCTTTTCTTGTTGGATGATGCCTTCTCCTTGCTAGTATCTCCCTCTTCCATCCTCCTTTTACTTGGGGAACCAGAAATCTGCTTGTTTTCCTATAGAGCGAGGGTGTTTCAATGCTCATAGATGAGCAACAAGAGCCCATAGTGGAGAATTAGATTGGAAGGTTTAGTCCTGTGCTTGTTCAGGGACCTAGAGAGGGATTGAAAAAGGTAGTAGGACAGAGACACTTTTTTTGTCATGTCTGAAATGGTTCAAAAGCATGAAGTGGTAAGTGTGGGCCCTGGAGAAATGGCCTTCAATCGTAATATACTCCATGATTGCGTTCAGGACCCAACCCCACAACTTCTTGATGTTTGCAGCATCGTAGTAGCCCCCGGTAGCCTTGTCGATTTTGGCCCGCTCTTTCTCCTTTCGCGAGAATAGACTAACAACATTGTTGGAGACCTTGAGGTCTCGAAAGAAGTTGAGCTCGGAGTGGGGCATACCAGTCACAGTAGAAATAAGCCCAGCATCCAACTTAAATTTAACTCCGTAAAGTTTGAAAGAGCCATTAGACCAGTTTTCAGATATCTTAGAAATGGCTAAGTTGACCCTACCTTTGTCATAGTCCTCAAGCTTTTCCATGAAGCTGGTGAGAGAGCCCTTCTCAAGCTTTTCCCAGACTTTAGGCATTGCTTTCCAAGTCGATGTGTTGTCAGGTTCTTCGTGTCTTAGATCTCATCCCATTTTTGAATGCAGGATATCGACTATGTTTCTCTGCAAATTGAGAACTTCTTTCCCTATGCAACTCAAAATATTGCTCTAAGTAACCCACAAAGCGTGCGGCAATTTTTTGGAGATAGTAGGAAATCTGCCGCAGTGCCAGGTAATGATGGCCTTTCCAGTGAGGCGCAAGTGGTACTTTTTACTTGTCATGATTTAATTGTCCTTCTCTCCCCATATAACGGTCCATTTTGAGTATCTCTTTAATGTTTAAATTGAGATCATCCTCATGCCAAATCATTTGAATGTCAGAATTAACTCCAGTATTCGCTAAATAGTCAGCAACACTGTTTTGCTCTCTGAAGGCATGTTGTATAATAATTTCTTTGAAACTGGCGATAATCTCTCTAGCTTTCATGATGATATTCTCAATGGACCAAGAAGGCTCTGATTCCCCCTTTAGGAACTTAATAATATTAAGTGAATCCCCCTCAAGCCATAATTTATCATAATTGATATTTTTGGCTATAATTAAAGTATGCAAGGCAGTGGAGGCTTCAACAAAATGGCTAATTTAATTCCCCAGTGGACTAGCCACCGCCTTAAGGCAGCTTCCAGCAAAATTCCTGATAATGCCTCCATATCCAGCTTTACTCAGATTTTCTTTAGAAGCCCCATCAAAGTTAGCCTTAATCCATCCCTATGGGGGGAAACACCAGACAAAACCTTCTCTACCTTTCTCCTTGCTAGTGGTGGTGGTATAAAGGTTCCATCTATCTTTGAAATCCTCTTTAGCAGCAAGTCCCTGATCAGTGCCATAGAGGCATTCAAAAATACTCCTAAAGATTTTGTCTGCAACCACTTCAGGAATAGCCCTTTTATCTCTGAAAATCCTGTTGTTATGCTCTTTCCATATATTCCAAATAACAATTGGTAGAGTAAGTCTCTAGATCTCCACAATTTTTGGATTAGAGTTAGGACAATGCCATTGAAGCCAAGTGTCACCAAGAGAATTCGGGAAGACCTAGCTCAGGTTCCACCTAGTCAGGATGATTTTCCAGATGTCCTGGATAAAAGAGCATTGATTGAGAATGTGGCAAGCTATCTCTTCTTCCCTGCAACAAAGAGAACACATGTTAGGAAAAATGATGCCTATTTATGAAGATTATCTAGGGTTAAAATCTTATTTTGGATGAAAATCCAGAAGAAGATGTTGATTTTGGGAACTAAATTCTTATTCCAGACTTTAGCCCAGATGGAAGAAGCTTCCACTGGGACATTATGAATAGCCACAACAGAGGAAATAGAGTATTTCCCATCCAGAGTTTTCCCCCATATTAGAATGCCATCTTTGTTGTCTCTAGGGATTTTAGCAGAAAGAGCAATCTGAAGGAACTTGAGATTCGGGCACTGCTGGCTAAAGTCAATCCAGTCCTCGTTTATCCAGTAATCTCTTACCAATTCACCATACCTACATTTGAAGCTGTCTTTCCAATCTTTGATGATAGAGATTTCCTCCAGAGGTTTATCCAGGATCCATCTATCTTCCCAAAATCTAATTTTCCTCCCATCCCCAAGGTTCCAGGTTCTGCCAGCAGTAGCCCAGCCTTTAGTAGATTGCACTGCATTCCAAATGGTAGATCCATCAATAGAGAAAGAGTTGTCAACAAATTCTTCCTCAGAAGGTTGCATATAGAGATATTTGTTTTTCCAAATAGAGTTCCATTCTCTTTCCTCCCCTTTGAATCTCCAAATTTGTTTGGTTAATAAAGCTTTATTCATAGAGCTAATGTTCCTTAAGCCCAGCCCACCCAAGGCCTTAGGGGTACAAATGTTATTCCAGGCTATAAGGGGTTTTCTATTTTTAGCTTCCACTCCCGACCAAAGGAATTTTTTTTGGATTCTTTCAATAGCTTCTGCAAACTTTGAGGGGATTTTGAACAAGCTAAGAGCATACACAGGAAGATTTTGGAGAATGGCTTTGAGCAGAGTGACTTTACCAGCTTGACTAAGAATAGCCCCTTTCCAACCAGTGAGTTTCAGATTGAATCTGTCAATTAACCTATTCCAGAAGGAATCCTCAGGCTTGAGACAAAGAGGAAGCCCTAAATAGGTAGAAGGAAACTCAGAAATGTTACAACCAAGAATCCTGCCAATCCTAATTTGCCTTTGGGTTGGGGTATTGATGAAAAATAGAGAGCTTTTATCCCAGTTGATTTTTTTACCAAAGGTTGATTCATAGGTATTCAGAATAATTTTCATGTTTTTGGCTTCCAAGATGGTGGCCTCCCCCATGGTGATAGAATCATCAATGAATTGTTCATGAGAGCAAACAGCATTGGAAGAAGAGGGTTTCAGACCCTTAAGATTGCCTTCTTCCACATTTTTAAGGATGAATCTACCCAGGCATTCAGCAAGAATGGTAAACAGGATAGGGGAGATGGGGTCTCCCTGTCTGAGACCTCTAGAGCTTTTGAAGAAATTAGATGGGGAGCCATTAACAATAACAGCAGAGGAGGAAGTTCCCATGAGTTGAGAACAGAGCTGGATAACTTTGTCGCCAAAACCAAATGATTCCATGATCCTGAGGAGAAACTCCCAGTTCCCTCTATCAAAAGCTTTAGACATGTCTAACTTAAGGAAGAATCCATGTTTACTCGCCACTTTCAGGGAGTGGATATTTTCATGAACAGAGATGATGGAGTCCAAAATCTGTCTTCCAGGGACAAAACCATTCTGTTGAATAGAGATAATCCTTGGGAGAACATCAAGCAACCTGGAAGTCAAAACCTTGGAAAGGATCTTGTAGACAAATGTACACAAGTTGATGGGTCTAAACTTGTTAAGAGAATCAACTCCGGGGATCTTTGGGATAAGGACAATGAAAGTGGCATTCAGTTCCTTAAGAAGTCTTCTGGAGCCAAAGAATTCCTTAACACCATTGCATATGTCCGTCTCCACAATGTGCCAGAATTTTTGGAAGAAAAACATGGGAAAGCCGTCCAGGCCAGGGGATTTATCACCCTGAAAGGAAAACACCGCCTTTCTGATTTTAGGATTAGTGGGAATACGGGATAAGAGGCGATTGTCATCTTCCAATAGGATAGAAGGGATAGCTTGTAAAAGAGTGTTTTGCTTATTGTAGTCCAGGTTGTCCACTTCACCCAACAAGGTAAATTGCATAGTTAAATATTCATATGGTAATAGTATTAATTAGGATGCAAAGAGAGTTTATTCAAAACCAAAATTGTTTTAGCAAATGAGTTTCAAGAAACCTATTCTATGATCACTTAGAAAATTAAATAACAATTCTAATTGAGGGTAATTTAAGGATCAAACATTAGCTCTCTTCGAATTATTTAAAATTGACAAAGTTATTATTTGTAGAATGTATCCAATGATAAAGTTAACATTACTTCAAGTGGAAGGAGTAATTATTTATCACTTTATAATCTTGCAAAGGTATTATTTCAAAAGCAACTAGAAGTTTATTGATTAGAATTGTTTATTAGGAGACTTAGTATTATTTACTTGGTTAACTAGCAAGTGTTTACACTCTTTTCTAATATCTTTTTCAAATAATTAGTAATTAAGAATAATGTGGTTAATTTGAAGCTTATTGTTGAATAGTTGTTTTTCTTTTCCCTTCAACAAGTGAGTATTAAATTCATTTCCAAAGTATAATCATTTGATAATTTAAATTTTATTTCAAGCAATTTAGTACCTTTCAAGTATTAGGATTCACATTTAAAGTAGTGTTATCATTTGTAGATGAAATTTATGTTACTTCATATGGAAGAATTAGTTGGGCTTATTATTAAATATTTTTCACTTCAAACAAGTAGGTGTTAAAATTCATTTCCAAAGTCTTTCTATTCAATCATTTAATTTTCTTTCAAGCAAATCAATACTAGGATTCATACTTATTGTGTAATGGTTTGTCCAAAACAATTATATCTTGCAAGTAATCCAATTCATTTTCATAAGTTATCTTTGAAAGTATCATTCTTTCCAAGCAATTAGTAATTTCATGTATTTAGTTCAAGTTTTTTAATTTTTAATTATTATCATAATTTTCCTTTGGAGAAAATACTATTCCCAAGTAGTCGATTTGTTTATGTTCCTTTCAATTACGTAAAATTTATTCTTTAGTTTTTAACGATAATTCCTTGTATATAATAGTTTCTTTTTCATAATTGTAATGGTATATTGTTTCATTTAAGATTCATGAATTCAAAGTTAAATACCTAGTTAGATAACTAAACAAGAGGAGTTGAAACAAAAAAATAGCGGCATTCGATATCTATGGTGCCTATGGGTCACACTTACGGGTAATGTCATCGTGTTGAACTATTGTACTTAATGCCTAATAAAGCTACAACAACGACGTCTGTGTCATCATCCCTATAAATCATTGGGGAGAAATAAGGGTCATCTGGAAGTTAAAATCCAAGGGGTGGGTAATCCCCCTTGGATCGATAATATAAAAAGATAAATTTTAAATGAAATTACATCCGCTCAATTAAAACCTTAGAAAAACCTTAAAAAATCCCATTAGGGTTTGGTTGTGTGTGATGATTTTGGAAATTTATTTTATCTTGATACTGTACGTTAGGAAATAGGAAATCATGACAAACAATGTAAACGTAATAGCTCAATCACAAAAGCATCCATTGCAATGAATCTATCCTAAGACACACTCAATAGAGACATGAAACAAAAGCATTCAAAAGCAAAGAAATTAAGCAAACCAAAGACACGATTTGAATGCTCCTTCATGCGGCTCCATTGTCCTTCTTTCCTCTTCAAATGGTTTGGTTGTGGATCTCACCTACAAGTGCACACACAATTGAAAGCAAGTAGACGGGATTCTTGATCAAGAGTACTAGAAGCTTAGATTTGATAGCCTGATTATCAATTACCAATTACCAATTAAGAATTAAGGGTCCAGGGATTTGAAGAAATTCATCCAATTTATAGAAAAATTGGAGAAAAAGATCAAATTAGCATGATAATGATTCGAATGGAAATTCAAATCAAGAATAGCAAAATTATGACATGTGTATGACAAATTGCTATGCAAGGATTTATGACAATTTATGACAAATTATGACAAATTGCTATGCAAGGACTTATGACAAGATTTTGGAATAGAAATAGACATTTAGGAATTTAGGAGAAATTAGAAAATTAAGTTGGAAATGATGACTTGGAAATTAGGAAATTGATGCAAATTAGGTAAATTAATTAATAATTTCTCATTAATTAATTAATTTACAAAAATAGGAGGAAATTAATTAACCAATTAAATAAACATTTAATTGTGATAAGAAGACTTAGGATAAATAAATAAATTATTAATCCTAAAGGAGGAAATGACAAACCAGGTTAAATGATTAAATCATGAAACCCTAGAAGATGAATTAGCAATGCAAAGACGACAATTAGGTCTTGACAAAGGATAATTGATATTGATTTGATCATGATTTTGGATTGATAAATGACCAGTGTTGATAAATGATTTGATTGAGATTGGTTGACAAAAATCAATGACAAATTGACCAAATTGACATGATTGAAAAGGACAAGGATCGATGACGAATCGATCACAATATGACAAGATTGACAAGGACAAAGATCGACCAAAATCATGACTGAAAATTGGTTATGAACAAGACCTAATTTGAAAGCGAGACAACTGAAGAATGCAGAAGAAAGAATCGATGCTTGCAAATGATAAAGACCAAGTGCGAATCATAGGAGAAATGTTAATGCGATGCAAAAACCTAAAACGAGGCAATGCGCAAATGTTAAAGTATGGCTCCGCAAGCGTTGACCATTTTTAGGTGTCTACATTTTGCCCCTCTTTGAGACAATGCGATTTTAAGCGTTGTTTCAAAGAACAATAATAAAAATGCCCCAAACAATGACAATGACATATGCATGCCCCCTCGAGGAATTGGCCAGAAACATGCAAAAAAAGAGGCCAATTGATTGATAATAATGATAGAAGACGATAGGTTCGAACGGACTGCCAAGACTAACGGAAGAAATGTTAGTAAGCAGAAATTAGACAGAGAACAGATAGAGATGAAGGAAAAACTTGCTTTTAGTAATGCACTTTATAGGTGAGAACCTTTATTTAATGTAGCAAAACAGATGCTTAGCATCATGGCATTGAAGGCCAGAGCTGAAATGCAACCCTTTTTGCAAAAGACAGACACATTGCAAACAAACAGCAATCACAACAAAAAGGAAAAGAACCATGAACCATCCCGGTCACTCTAAATCACTCAGTGACATCATCGAGCAACATAGGAACATGATCGAAAATAAATCAATAAATGATAAGACTCGCTAATTCCAACAAGTCAAACAAACATCTTGATCTTCATTTTCAAAAGTTGAAAGTGCTGATAGGACGATCATGTTGTCTGGTTTCAAGACATGTGGTACCCCGTCTAAGACAGGACACAGTCTGGTGTCAAGTATACCACACCCTATATAAGACCCATGATAGTGTGCCAAGGACGAATTGATTTTGAGGTTGATTGATATGACAATTTTGATCAGTTTGAATGTCTGGTTTTGATTGAAAAAGTTCATCTGTTTATGCATGATTTCATTAAAGCACAGTGTTTGATTGCGTGTCGTTGGATGTATGCTCAGTGATTTGTCTATGCACAAAGGGGATATTTTATTGCAAAAAGCTTGTTTTTGGATTTTAATGTTTTTGAAATGTTTTTGTGTTCATTTTTTTTAGGACTTTATTTGATTTTTTTGTTTTTATTTCAGGACATTTTTCAATTTTTATGAGATTTTTTCAGGACATTTTTAAATGTTTTTGTGATTTTTTTTTTTTTGGATTATTTCAGGACATTTTTCAATTTTTTTATGATTAGTTCAGGACATTTTTCAATTTTTTTGATATTTTTTCAGGACATTTTGCAATTTTTAGGGATTATTTCAGGACATTATTTGATTTTTTTTATTTTTTATTTTTTTAATGACTTTGCCCCCAATGTCTAGCAAGGCAAGGAATACGATAGGTGAATAAATAGGCTTGCTGAAATGATGGTGGATAGAGGGAAGACAAAATCCTTTTATTATGGAGACAATATGGATGCAATTTTCAAGGACTATTGCGTGATGGGACAAGAGATTGGATATGACAATGTAAAGCAGTGACATGGCATGAGGGATATGTCAAGAGGTTTTTGAAACCATGTTTAAATTTTGCGTCCTTATGTCAGATCAAGATCAAGGAATGAAAAAGAGTGTATGGATAGTGATAAGATATGGATAGGATAAGCAAGACCAAGAATGGATAAGGGACATGGACTGAAGGTCAAGATAGGATAAGGGATAGTGGCAGAAAGTTGCAATAAGCTAGGGAATATGGATGAAAGGTTGTAATAAGCAAATGGATAAATGACCAAAAGCTATGATGGACTAAAAGCTGCAAACAAGATACATGATGCTCATGACTATCCTCAGCCTTGTCAAGATCAAAGGTGGAAAGAGGAAATGGACATGAGGGATGATAGGATATGAAGGGTAATGACAGGGGTTCGATAGGATAGTGAAGGGCAAAAGGATATGGAGGAGGAAATCTGCCCCCAAGTGTGGTGTGCAAGAAGTTCATAAATTACACATGACACCTGTTTGCCAGGTTTTCATCATGGTACTTGCCCAAGGTGCCTGTTTGCCAGGTTTTCACCAGTGGACGAATTATTTTTTTTCTTTACTTTTTTTTTTCTTTTGTCTGTTTTTTTTTTTTTCACTTTTTTTCAATTTTCAATTTTTGACTTTTTCAATAGAAGATGGACACATGATAGTGGATGGAAGAAGGACTCAAGTGTCTTTTTTTTTGGATAGTAGCTTTGAAAAAAAATGGACCATGACCTTTAAAAGTATGCTCAAAGACGTTGGTAGGATAAGGACATGGAAAAAGAGATGAAACTAAGGCAAGGATTTATGCAAGGGATGGGATCAAAGGGATCGAAGGATGGAAAATATGCATTGGATAATGGATAGGGTATTGGAAGAATTGGGCTTGAGTGGATGGAAATGAAGGCAAGATCGACATTGGCATACACCTTGAGGGGTGGTAGATTGATGGAGGAAAAATGGATCTCAGATTGTGAGATTTGGATGGAGGAATAGCTTGGGATTTTGGGACATAAGGGCCCAAAATGGATGAAGAAGGTGATGTAGGAATAGATTTGAGAGGTTTGGATGGAGGAATAGCAATTTTGGATGCCAAGTGGGATATTTCTTTAGGCTTTTGTGCTTCAAGGAGCCGCTTAGGGATCCACATGGTTTTTTGATTTTTCATACTTTTGTGGTTCCTTGGAGTGCATTGCTTGCACAAGGGATTTAGGAACCCATATAGATTTTGACTTTGCTTTATTTTGCTCAGTGCGCCTTTGTGGCCTTTTGGATATTTCTTTTTCTTTATAGATCATATTTTTCTTTGCTTTGACATGTCGATTATATTGGACATGTTGATCCTTGAATACATGTGGATTGCTAGACTTATGATGCTTATACTTGGCATCCAAATTGCTTGGAGGGGGAAAGGAATGCATGGATGGATATGAATGAAATGGAGTTCTTTTGGATGGATGGAATTTACTCAAGGATGTGTTCCTTTGTTGACCTTGTATAAAGGAGGAAGGGATATAAGGACCTAAGATGGATGGAAGCGATGATGGGGAAGGTGGACATTTGGATTTTGACTTTGAAGGGATACTAGTGCCTTGAGTGTGAGCTCTGTAGCCATGACCATTAGTATATTCTTTGATATGAAGGGGTTCTTGCTTGTGAAGGTCTACTCCTTTGCCTTTATGAATATCTTGACTTGTAGGAGACTCTTTTCTTTGGGAAGAAGACGCGAGTCCATTATGAGGTGGATATGATATGAGAGAAATAATGAGATCTTGAAGTGGATCGGATTGTACCAAAGTGGAAGAACCCATTATGCATGTTGAGGGTTCATGAACATCTTGCACTGACATGTTAGAATCATGAGTGGGATTAGGATCATGAGGGGGACTAGGATTGTGTGGTGGACATGGGTCAATGACAGGCTCTTCAAGAGATGGAATGGGAGAAATAATGGGATCATCAAATGGAATGAGATCTTGGAGTGTATATGGAGCATTAGGATGGGGAGATGGAGGAACAAGTGGATCTTGTGGAAGATCTGAAGGAATAATTTGAACTTGACAAGGAGGAAGATCATTGGAATCCTCTTTAAAGGTGCTTTGCTCTTGACTTTTAATGGGATCATCGGAAAGGACGGAAAGGATATCTGGAATGTCAATGGGATTTGAAAGGACATTTTGTTCATGAAATGGAAGGGGATTGTTTGGGATTGGATGGACTGGGATATCTTGATCTTGCCCAGGGAATGGAGTGTCAATAGGACTTTGGATAGGATGGACAAGAATAGGGGAATCATCGTGAGTGTCTGGGAAGATGAGATCCTGGTCAACAATTGGATGGGATGATAAGGTTTCAAGATCTTGATCTTGATTTTCTTTAGGACTCATTTCTTCATGCTCTAATTTATCCTCTTGACATGAGGTTGGACTTTGGATATGCATGGGGGATTCTGGCAAGGGATCAATGCTTTGGCATGAAGGAGATGCACTTCGAACATTTGTGATGGATTCTGGCAAGGAATCAATGCTTGAACATGAGGAAGAGGGACTCCGAATGGGGTCCTCTAAAACAGGTAATGGCAATAAAGTGCATGGTGGCATTGGGTCTTGTATTTTTGAAACATGACAAAGATGTGCATCATGAATTGGATTATCTTGGCAATCAATTATGGATAGCTCTTGGATAATTGCATCCTTGGGTGTATTGTTTGATGAGGACAATATGGAAGGTTCTTGTGAAACTTCTAAAGGTGTAGGGATAGATGCCACTGGAGAGTCAATTTGCTTGCGAGGGGATGAAGCATTGCTAGACATAAGTGTATTATTTTGATCTTCCTCAAAGAATTCACTTGGTATTTTCCTTAAGAGCATTGCAATAAAGCCACCTTTCTTTCGAGGTTTTGACATAGTTGTATTTGTATTTTGAACTTGTTTGGCAAGGAGTTGGTTCTGATCTAATGTCATGTTTTGATTTTGAACTAGATGTTGCTCAAATTGGTTTGACATGTTCAAAATTTGGCTTGGTGCATGTTGCAAGTTTTGTTTTTGAATTTGTGATTGTGGTTGTTGACATTGATAGGTCGATTGAACTTGTTGATATTCCACCATTGGTTGAACCATTTGTTGACATTGTATAGTTGGTTGGACATATTGTTGAAATTGGACCATCGGTTGTATTGGATGCATATGTTGAACAATTGGTTGAGCCATTGGTTGTATTGGTTGAAAATTGGATTGATAGTAAACACCTTCTTGTTCTTGTTGCGAAGGCACATAATGTTGATATTGATGTTGTCTCTTTTCTTGAAATTGTTTCATCATCTCTATTTGGGAGAGGAGAGCTAGTATGTCTGATCGTTCAAGAAGAGATCTTACATCAATTGGCTCAATCTTTGGATTTCGACCTGGAAATTTTCGAAATACTTTGGACATTTGTGATCTGTTCTTCTCAATGTTTTTCACTCTTTGTTCCAATATCTCCTCTTCTTGAGCTAGTTTCTCCTCTAGTTTTTGTATTTGGACATTTACATCATCATGATAAGTTTGATCAATATTGCCTTGTTGTTGGGTTGGATATAATTGTGATTGCCTTGGATTAAAATTTAATTGCATTGTCGGTTGATACGTCAAACTTTGTTGCATCATTGGTGCTTGGAACCTTGTTTCAATAGACATGTCACTATGCAAATGCAATATTTTTTGGAATTTTTCAAGGATAATGTATGATATGCAACTAAATGCAAACTAAATGAATGAGAATGAAATCTATGGAAAGAATGCAACCTATGTTTTTGGTTGTTTTTCAAGATTTTGACAAACTTTTTGGAATGCAAATCTAAAAGAGACCCTTAGGAAATTGAAATGATGTCTAGACCTCAAAGGACAAAAGGACCAAGTGACAAAAGGACAAATGACAAAGTCTCCCCTATATGCTTGGATACTAAGCTAGGTTTGACCAAATGATATTGATGACAAAAGGACAAAAGATTTGATAAGGTCTAGATCTCCTAACGATGACTTAGGGTTTATCAAAGATTTGGATTACTCAAGTATGACAAAACCTAGTTTTGAGACTATATGCAAAGGGACAATTAATATGCAAATGACCCTAATATGATATGATAATGACCTAAGCTTGATGAAGAGACCTAGGGTATGCAATGTATGACAATGGTATTACTCTAACGCAAGAGGACACATGCAAATGGATGACCCTTAGTGATATGAAAAGGAGTATGACTTAGGTGAAACCTAACCTTGGTAGTTGACAATGAATTTGCAAAATGCAAACCTAGGATGAACCTAAATCTAAGTGACATGAATGTTGAGACAAGATTTTGTAAAATGTTTGACAACCATGTTTGAAAGTGTTTTGAACCTTGTTGAATGAAATGTTCTTGTGTTTAACCTTGTTTTGAATCAATTTGCCTTGTTTTTGAAATGAGATGCAATTCAACTTTTGACAAGCAAAGAAGACAAGATACTTCAACTTAGACTCAAGACAATCATGCTCATTCCCGCATTTCTTATGGTAGGCAAGGACATTAGGTACTTGAGAGGTAGACTCATTATGAGATTCAAGGAGAATACATAGATGCTTGACCCCACGGGCTCCCCTCCACGGCACTCACTTCTCAGGGTAGCCAAGCATCAATCCCCATGGAAATCTCCCCATGGCGAACTTAGTATCTCTTCCAAGTATCTGAACTTGTCCTTCTCAAGCAACTAGAAGGGTTTTTTGGCCTCTAAAAACAAGGTATGTAGTAAGGATTTCTGTTAAGCGTTACTCCTTGATGTCACGCAAGCATGATTGAGACATTAAGCCCACCAAGATACCAAACAAATGTAGTCGCGCAAGCACGATTTAGACCAAGAGGCCCTACTTAGATGTTGATATGAGAAAGAGTCCAAGGGTCATCACTTCCCAAGTAACTACAATTCCCACGTAACACTTCCTTCAAAGCTTTCGCTCATCGGGTATTTTTTTATAGTGAGTTAGAATGCCAAGGTATTCTAGCCGTACTCACTTTGGGTCATTCCCTTCTCACAATTATCACTTGCTTGCAAAAGCAAAGTGGTCGGGAAGGCAGGCCCTCTAAATGTGACAGACAATCAACAATACAAGCATGGTATCGAAGATCTAGATTTCTGATCACCCTAAGAAGGATGAGAGCATACTCTCCTACTCCAATGTCATACTTCAACAATCAAAGCAAACAAATATTCATTCCAACCTATTTAGAAATTACTAGGTGCCTAAAAATTAAATGCAAACACAAAGTTTGATTGTTTCTCCAAGGCAACCTGCAAAAACCCAAGTTAGGAGTTTGATACGCTTATTCTTTGACTTTCGAATCTGCACAAAGTGTGTTAGTAGTTTGATTTATTGTCTTTGCCATGTGTATGCCAAGATTCTGCACAGATAATTAGTACCAAAATCCAAAGCACAGAAAACAGAATGCAAAAACACAACAAATTTCAAGTAAACACTGCATTTTTTTACCTCTGTTCTGGACTTTACACAGGTGCAAAACCCATGACACAAGTGCAGAATGTCACCTACACAAGCGTAGAATGCTCAACACAGGCGCAGGTTGCATCACACAGGCGCAGGAGTCTCCAGAATACCCTGCACGACCCTGCTTTTGGGTTTTTTGGCCTGCAAATCAACTTGAGAGCACTCAAAACACCATAAAGAGGTTAGAAGGTTAGTTTTTCACGTCGGGTTCACCAATTAATGTACGTTAGGAAATAGGAAATCATGACAAACAATGTAAACGTAATAGCTCAATCACAAAAGCATCCATTGCAATGAATCTATCCTAAGACACACTCAATAGAGACATGAAACAAAAGCATTCAAAAGCAAAGAAATTAAGCAAACCAAAGACACGATTTGAATGCTCCTTCATGCGGCTCCATTGTCCTTCTTTCCTCTTCAAATGGTTTGGTTGTGGATCTCACCTACAAGTGCACACACAATTGAAAGCAAGTAGACGGGATTCTTGATCAAGAGTACTAGAAGCTTAGATTTGATAGCCTGATTATCAATTACCAATTACCAATTAAGAATTAAGGGTCCAGGGATTTGAAGAAATTCATCCAATTTATAGAAAAATTGGAGAAAAAGATCAAATTAGCATGATAATGATTCGAATGGAAATTCAAATCAAGAATAGCAAAATTATGACATGTGTATGACAAATTGCTATGCAAGGATTTATGACAATTTATGACAAATTATGACAAATTGCTATGCAAGGACTTATGACAAGATTTTGGAATAGAAATAGACATTTAGGAATTTAGGAGAAATTAGAAAATTAAGTTGGAAATGATGACTTGGAAATTAGGAAATTGATGCAAATTAGGTAAATTAATTAATAATTTCTCATTAATTAATTAATTTACAAAAATAGGAGGAAATTAATTAACCAATTAAATAAACATTTAATTGTGATAAGAAGACTTAGGATAAATAAATAAATTATTAATCCTAAAGGAGGAAATGACAAACCAGGTTAAATGATTAAATCATGAAACCCTAGAAGATGAATTAGCAATGCAAAGACGACAATTAGGTCTTGACAAAGGATAATTGATATTGATTTGATCATGATTTTGGATTGATAAATGACCAGTGTTGATAAATGATTTGATTGAGATTGGTTGACAAAAATCAATGACAAATTGACCAAATTGACATGATTGAAAAGGACAAGGATCGATGACGAATCGATCACAATATGACAAGATTGACAAGGACAAAGATCGACCAAAATCATGACTGAAAATTGGTTATGAACAAGACCTAATTTGAAAGCGAGACAACTGAAGAATGCAGAAGAAAGAATCGATGCTTGCAAATGATAAAGACCAAGTGCGAATCATAGGAGAAATGTTAATGCGATGCAAAAACCTAAAACGAGGCAATGCGCAAATGTTAAAGTATGGCTCCGCAAGCGTTGACCATTTTTAGGTGTCTACATTTTGCCCCTCTTTGAGACAATGCGATTTTAAGCGTTGTTTCAAAGAACAATAATAAAAATGCCCCAAACAATGACAATGACATATGCATGCCCCCTCGAGGAATTGGCCAGAAACATGCAAAAAAAGAGGCCAATTGATTGATAATAATGATAGAAGACGATAGGTTCGAACGGACTGCCAAGACTAACGGAAGAAATGTTAGTAAGCAGAAATTAGACAGAGAACAGATAGAGATGAAGGAAAAACTTGCTTTTAGTAATGCACTTTATAGGTGAGAACCTTTATTTAATGTAGCAAAACAGATGCTTAGCATCATGGCATTGAAGGCCAGAGCTGAAATGCAACCCTTTTTGCAAAAGACAGACACATTGCAAACAAACAGCAATCACAACAAAAAGGAAAAGAACCATGAACCATCCCGGTCACTCTAAATCACTCAGTGACATCATCGAGCAACATAGGAACATGATCGAAAATAAATCAATAAATGATAAGACTCGCTAATTCCAACAAGTCAAACAAACATCTTGATCTTCATTTTCAAAAGTTGAAAGTGCTGATAGGACGATCATGTTGTCTGGTTTCAAGACATGTGGTACCCCGTCTAAGACAGGACACAGTCTGGTGTCAAGTATACCACACCCTATATAAGACCCATGATAGTGTGCCAAGGACGAATTGATTTTGAGGTTGATTGATATGACAATTTTGATCAGTTTGAATGTCTGGTTTTGATTGAAAAAGTTCATCTGTTTATGCATGATTTCATTAAAGCACAGTGTTTGATTGCGTGTCGTTGGATGTATGCTCAGTGATTTGTCTATGCACAAAGGGGATATTTTATTGCAAAAAGCTTGTTTTTGGATTTTAATGTTTTTGAAATGTTTTTGTGTTCATTTTTTTTAGGACTTTATTTGATTTTTTTGTTTTTATTTCAGGACATTTTTCAATTTTTATGAGATTTTTTCAGGACATTTTTAAATGTTTTTGTGATTTTTTTTTTTTTGGATTATTTCAGGACATTTTTCAATTTTTTTATGATTAGTTCAGGACATTTTTCAATTTTTTTGATATTTTTTCAGGACATTTTGCAATTTTTAGGGATTATTTCAGGACATTATTTGATTTTTTTTATTTTTTATTTTTTTAATGACTTTGCCCCCAATGTCTAGCAAGGCAAGGAATACGATAGGTGAATAAATAGGCTTGCTGAAATGATGGTGGATAGAGGGAAGACAAAATCCTTTTATTATGGAGACAATATGGATGCAATTTTCAAGGACTATTGCGTGATGGGACAAGAGATTGGATATGACAATGTAAAGCAGTGACATGGCATGAGGGATATGTCAAGAGGTTTTTGAAACCATGTTTAAATTTTGCGTCCTTATGTCAGATCAAGATCAAGGAATGAAAAAGAGTGTATGGATAGTGATAAGATATGGATAGGATAAGCAAGACCAAGAATGGATAAGGGACATGGACTGAAGGTCAAGATAGGATAAGGGATAGTGGCAGAAAGTTGCAATAAGCTAGGGAATATGGATGAAAGGTTGTAATAAGCAAATGGATAAATGACCAAAAGCTATGATGGACTAAAAGCTGCAAACAAGATACATGATGCTCATGACTATCCTCAGCCTTGTCAAGATCAAAGGTGGAAAGAGGAAATGGACATGAGGGATGATAGGATATGAAGGGTAATGACAGGGGTTCGATAGGATAGTGAAGGGCAAAAGGATATGGAGGAGGAAATCTGCCCCCAAGTGTGGTGTGCAAGAAGTTCATAAATTACACATGACACCTGTTTGCCAGGTTTTCATCATGGTACTTGCCCAAGGTGCCTGTTTGCCAGGTTTTCACCAGTGGACGAATTATTTTTTTTCTTTACTTTTTTTTTTCTTTTGTCTGTTTTTTTTTTTTTCACTTTTTTTCAATTTTCAATTTTTGACTTTTTCAATAGAAGATGGACACATGATAGTGGATGGAAGAAGGACTCAAGTGTCTTTTTTTTTGGATAGTAGCTTTGAAAAAAAATGGACCATGACCTTTAAAAGTATGCTCAAAGACGTTGGTAGGATAAGGACATGGAAAAAGAGATGAAACTAAGGCAAGGATTTATGCAAGGGATGGGATCAAAGGGATCGAAGGATGGAAAATATGCATTGGATAATGGATAGGGTATTGGAAGAATTGGGCTTGAGTGGATGGAAATGAAGGCAAGATCGACATTGGCATACACCTTGAGGGGTGGTAGATTGATGGAGGAAAAATGGATCTCAGATTGTGAGATTTCGATGGAGGAATAGCTTGGGATTTTGGGACATAAGGGCCCAAAATGGATGAAGAAGGTGATGTAGGAATAGATTTGAGAGGTTTGGATGGAGGAATAGCAATTTTGGATGCCAAGTGGGATATTTCTTTAGGCTTTTGTGCTTCAAGGAGCCGCTTAGGGATCCACATGGTTTTTTGATTTTTCATACTTTTGTGGTTCCTTGGAGTGCATTGCTTGCACAAGGGATTTAGGAACCCATATAGATTTTGACTTTGCTTTATTTTGCTCAGTGCGCCTTTGTGGCCTTTTGGATATTTCTTTTTCTTTATAGATCATATTTTTCTTTGCTTTGACATGTCGATTATATTGGACATGTTGATCCTTGAATACATGTGGATTGCTAGACTTATGATGCTTATACTTGGCATCCAAATTGCTTGGAGGGGGAAAGGAATGCATGGATGGATATGAATGAAATGGAGTTCTTTTGGATGGATGGAATTTACTCAAGGATGTGTTCCTTTGTTGACCTTGTATAAAGGAGGAAGGGATATAAGGACCTAAGATGGATGGAAGCGATGATGGGGAAGGTGGACATTTGGATTTTGACTTTGAAGGGATACTAGTGCCTTGAGTGTGAGCTCTGTAGCCATGACCATTAGTATATTCTTTGATATGAAGGGGTTCTTGCTTGTGAAGGTCTACTCCTTTGCCTTTATGAATATCTTGACTTGTAGGAGACTCTTTTCTTTGGGAAGAAGACGCGAGTCCATTATGAGGTGGATATGATATGAGAGAAATAATGAGATCTTGAAGTGGATCGGATTGTACCAAAGTGGAAGAACCCATTATGCATGTTGAGGGTTCATGAACATCTTGCACTGACATGTTAGAATCATGAGTGGGATTAGGATCATGAGGGGGACTAGGATTGTGTGGTGGACATGGGTCAATGACAGGCTCTTCAAGAGATGGAATGGGAGAAATAATGGGATCATCAAATGGAATGAGATCTTGGAGTGTATATGGAGCATTAGGATGGGGAGATGGAGGAACAAGTGGATCTTGTGGAAGATCTGAAGGAATAATTTGAACTTGACAAGGAGGAAGATCATTGGAATCCTCTTTAAAGGTGCTTTGCTCTTGACTTTTAATGGGATCATCGGAAAGGACGGAAAGGATATCTGGAATGTCAATGGGATTTGAAAGGACATTTTGTTCATGAAATGGAAGGGGATTGTTTGGGATTGGATGGACTGGGATATCTTGATCTTGCCCAGGGAATGGAGTGTCAATAGGACTTTGGATAGGATGGACAAGAATAGGGGAATCATCGTGAGTGTCTGGGAAGATGAGATCCTGGTCAACAATTGGATGGGATGATAAGGTTTCAAGATCTTGATCTTGATTTTCTTTAGGACTCATTTCTTCATGCTCTAATTTATCCTCTTGACATGAGGTTGGACTTTGGATATGCATGGGGGATTCTGGCAAGGGATCAATGCTTTGGCATGAAGGAGATGCACTTCGAACATTTGTGATGGATTCTGGCAAGGAATCAATGCTTGAACATGAGGAAGAGGGACTCCGAATGGGGTCCTCTAAAACAGGTAATGGCAATAAAGTGCATGGTGGCATTGGGTCTTGTATTTTTGAAACATGACAAAGATGTGCATCATGAATTGGATTATCTTGGCAATCAATTATGGATAGCTCTTGGATAATTGCATCCTTGGGTGTATTGTTTGATGAGGACAATATGGAAGGTTCTTGTGAAACTTCTAAAGGTGTAGGGATAGATGCCACTGGAGAGTCAATTTGCTTGCGAGGGGATGAAGCATTGCTAGACATAAGTGTATTATTTTGATCTTCCTCAAAGAATTCACTTGGTATTTTCCTTAAGAGCATTGCAATAAAGCCACCTTTCTTTCGAGGTTTTGACATAGTTGTATTTGTATTTTGAACTTGTTTGGCAAGGAGTTGGTTCTGATCTAATGTCATGTTTTGATTTTGAACTAGATGTTGCTCAAATTGGTTTGACATGTTCAAAATTTGGCTTGGTGCATGTTGCAAGTTTTGTTTTTGAATTTGTGATTGTGGTTGTTGACATTGATAGGTCGATTGAACTTGTTGATATTCCACCATTGGTTGAACCATTTGTTGACATTGTATAGTTGGTTGGACATATTGTTGAAATTGGACCATCGGTTGTATTGGATGCATATGTTGAACAATTGGTTGAGCCATTGGTTGTATTGGTTGAAAATTGGATTGATAGTAAACACCTTCTTGTTCTTGTTGCGAAGGCACATAATGTTGATATTGATGTTGTCTCTTTTCTTGAAATTGTTTCATCATCTCTATTTGGGAGAGGAGAGCTAGTATGTCTGATCGTTCAAGAAGAGATCTTACATCAATTGGCTCAATCTTTGGATTTCGACCTGGAAATTTTCGAAATACTTTGGACATTTGTGATCTGTTCTTCTCAATGTTTTTCACTCTTTGTTCCAATATCTCCTCTTCTTGAGCTAGTTTCTCCTCTAGTTTTTGTATTTGGACATTTACATCATCATGATAAGTTTGATCAATATTGCCTTGTTGTTGGGTTGGATATAATTGTGATTGCCTTGGATTAAAATTTAATTGCATTGTCGGTTGATACGTCAAACTTTGTTGCATCATTGGTGCTTGGAACCTTGTTTCAATAGACATGTCACTATGCAAATGCAATATTTTTTGGAATTTTTCAAGGATAATGTATGATATGCAACTAAATGCAAACTAAATGAATGAGAATGAAATCTATGGAAAGAATGCAACCTATGTTTTTGGTTGTTTTTCAAGATTTTGACAAACTTTTTGGAATGCAAATCTAAAAGAGACCCTTAGGAAATTGAAATGATGTCTAGACCTCAAAGGACAAAAGGACCAAGTGACAAAAGGACAAATGACAAAGTCTCCCCTATATGCTTGGATACTAAGCTAGGTTTGACCAAATGATATTGATGACAAAAGGACAAAAGATTTGATAAGGTCTAGATCTCCTAACGATGACTTAGGGTTTATCAAAGATTTGGATTACTCAAGTATGACAAAACCTAGTTTTGAGACTATATGCAAAGGGACAATTAATATGCAAATGACCCTAATATGATATGATAATGACCTAAGCTTGATGAAGAGACCTAGGGTATGCAATGTATGACAATGGTATTACTCTAACGCAAGAGGACACATGCAAATGGATGACCCTTAGTGATATGAAAAGGAGTATGACTTAGGTGAAACCTAACCTTGGTAGTTGACAATGAATTTGCAAAATGCAAACCTAGGATGAACCTAAATCTAAGTGACATGAATGTTGAGACAAGATTTTGTAAAATGTTTGACAACCATGTTTGAAAGTGTTTTGAACCTTGTTGAATGAAATGTTCTTGTGTTTAACCTTGTTTTGAATCAATTTGCCTTGTTTTTGAAATGAGATGCAATTCAACTTTTGACAAGCAAAGAAGACAAGATACTTCAACTTAGACTCAAGACAATCATGCTCATTCCCGCATTTCTTATGGTAGGCAAGGACATTAGGTACTTGAGAGGTAGACTCATTATGAGATTCAAGGAGAATACATAGATGCTTGACCCCACGGGCTCCCCTCCACGGCACTCACTTCTCAGGGTAGCCAAGCATCAATCCCCATGGAAATCTCCCCATGGCGAACTTAGTATCTCTTCCAAGTATCTGAACTTGTCCTTCTCAAGCAACTAGAAGGGTTTTTTGGCCTCTAAAAACAAGGTATGTAGTAAGGATTTCTGTTAAGCGTTACTCCTTGATGTCACGCAAGCATGATTGAGACATTAAGCCCACCAAGATACCAAACAAATGTAGTCGCGCAAGCACGATTTAGACCAAGAGGCCCTACTTAGATGTTGATATGAGAAAGAGTCCAAGGGTCATCACTTCCCAAGTAACTACAATTCCCACGTAACACTTCCTTCAAAGCTTTCGCTCATCGGGTATTTTTTTATAGTGAGTTAGAATGCCAAGGTATTCTAGCCGTACTCACTTTGGGTCATTCCCTTCTCACGATTATCACTTGCTTGCAAAAGCAAAGTGGTCGGGAAGGCAGGCCCTCTAAATGTGACAGACAATCAACAATACAAGCATGGTATCGAAGATCTAGATTTCTGATCACCCTAAGAAGGATGAGAGCATACTCTCCTACTCCAATGTCATACTTCAACAATCAAAGCAAACAAATATTCATTCCAACCTATTTAGAAATTACTAGGTGCCTAAAAATTAAATGCAAACACAAAGTTTGATTGTTTCTCCAAGGCAACCTGCAAAAACCCAAGTTAGGAGTTTGATACGCTTATTCTTTGACTTTCGAATCTGCACAAAGTGTGTTAGTAGTTTGATTTATTGTCTTTGCCATGTGTATGCCAAGATTCTGCACAGATAATTAGTACCAAAATCCAAAGCACAGAAAACAGAATGCAAAAACACAACAAATTTCAAGTAAACACTGCATTTTTTTACCTCTGTTCTGGACTTTACACAGGTGCAAAACCCATGACACAAGTGCAGAATGTCACCTACACAAGCGTAGAATTCTCAACACAGGCGCAGGTTGCATCACACAGGCGCAGGAGTCTCCAGAATACCCTGCACGACCCTGCTTTTGGGTTTTTTGGCCTGCAAATCAACTTGAGAGCACTCAAAACACCATAAAGAGGTTAGAAGGTTAGTTTTTCACGTCGGGTTCACCAATTAATGTACGTTAGGAAATAGGAAATCATGACAAACAATGTAAACGTAATAGCTCAATCACAAAAGCATCCATTGCAATGAATCTATCCTAAGACACACTCAATAGAGACATGAAACAAAAGCATTCAAAAGCAAAGAAATTAAGCAAACCAAAGACACGATTTGAATGCTCCTTCATGCGGCTCCATTGTCCTTCTTTCCTCTTCAAATGGTTTGGTTGTGGATCTCACCTACAAGTGCACACACAATTGAAAGCAAGTAGACGGGATTCTTGATCAAGAGTACTAGAAGCTTAGATTTGATAGCCTGATTATCAATTACCAATTACCAATTAAGAATTAAGGGTCCAGGGATTTGAAGAAATTCATCCAATTTATAGAAAAATTGGAGAAAAAGATCAAATTAGCATGATAATGATTCGAATGGAAATTCAAATCAAGAATAGCAAAATTATGACATGTGTATGACAAATTGCTATGCAAGGATTTATGACAATTTATGACAAATTATGACAAATTGCTATGCAAGGACTTATGACAAGATTTTGGAATAGAAATAGACATTTAGGAATTTAGGAGAAATTAGAAAATTAAGTTGGAAATGATGACTTGGAAATTAGGAAATTGATGCAAATTAGGTAAATTAATTAATAATTTCTCATTAATTAATTAATTTACAAAAATAGGAGGAAATTAATTAACCAATTAAATAAACATTTAATTGTGATAAGAAGACTTAGGATAAATAAATAAATTATTAATCCTAAAGGAGGAAATGACAAACCAGGTTAAATGATTAAATCATGAAACCCTAGAAGATGAATTAGCAATGCAAAGACGACAATTAGGTCTTGACAAAGGATAATTGATATTGATTTGATCATGATTTTGGATTGATAAATGACCAGTGTTGATAAATGATTTGATTGAGATTGGTTGACAAAAATCAATGACAAATTGACCAAATTGACATGATTGAAAAGGACAAGGATCGATGACGAATCGATCACAATATGACAAGATTGACAAGGACAAAGATCGACCAAAATCATGACTGAAAATTGGTTATGAACAAGACCTAATTTGAAAGCGAGACAACTGAAGAATGCAGAAGAAAGAATCGATGCTTGCAAATGATAAAGACCAAGTGCGAATCATAGGAGAAATGTTAATGCGATGCAAAAACCTAAAACGAGGCAATGCGCAAATGTTAAAGTATGGCTCCGCAAGCGTTGACCATTTTTAGGTGTCTACATTTTGCCCCTCTTTGAGACAATGCGATTTTAAGCGTTGTTTCAAAGAACAATAATAAAAATGCCCCAAACAATGACAATGACATATGCATGCCCCCTCGAGGAATTGGCCAGAAACATGCAAAAAAAGAGGCCAATTGATTGATAATAATGATAGAAGACGATAGGTTCGAACGGACTGCCAAGACTAACGGAAGAAATGTTAGTAAGCAGAAATTAGACAGAGAACAGATAGAGATGAAGGAAAAACTTGCTTTTAGTAATGCACTTTATAGGTGAGAACCTTTATTTAATGTAGCAAAACAGATGCTTAGCATCATGGCATTGAAGGCCAGAGCTGAAATGCAACCCTTTTTGCAAAAGACAGACACATTGCAAACAAACAGCAATCACAACAAAAAGGAAAAGAACCATGAACCATCCCGGTCACTCTAAATCACTCAGTGACATCATCGAGCAACATAGGAACATGATCGAAAATAAATCAATAAATGATAAGACTCGCTAATTCCAACAAGTCAAACAAACATCTTGATCTTCATTTTCAAAAGTTGAAAGTGCTGATAGGACGATCATGTTGTCTGGTTTCAAGACATGTGGTACCCCGTCTAAGACAGGACACAGTCTGGTGTCAAGTATACCACACCCTATATAAGACCCATGATAGTGTGCCAAGGACGAATTGATTTTGAGGTTGATTGATATGACAATTTTGATCAGTTTGAATGTCTGGTTTTGATTGAAAAAGTTCATCTGTTTATGCATGATTTCATTAAAGCACAGTGTTTGATTGCGTGTCGTTGGATGTATGCTCAGTGATTTGTCTATGCACAAAGGGGATATTTTATTGCAAAAAGCTTGTTTTTGGATTTTAATGTTTTTGAAATGTTTTTGTGTTCATTTTTTTTAGGACTTTATTTGATTTTTTTGTTTTTATTTCAGGACATTTTTCAATTTTTATGAGATTTTTTCAGGACATTTTTAAATGTTTTTGTGATTTTTTTTTTTTTGGATTATTTCAGGACATTTTTCAATTTTTTTATGATTAGTTCAGGACATTTTTCAATTTTTTTGATATTTTTTCAGGACATTTTGCAATTTTTAGGGATTATTTCAGGACATTATTTGATTTTTTTTATTTTTTATTTTTTTAATGACTTTGCCCCCAATGTCTAGCAAGGCAAGGAATACGATAGGTGAATAAATAGGCTTGCTGAAATGATGGTGGATAGAGGGAAGACAAAATCCTTTTATTATGGAGACAATATGGATGCAATTTTCAAGGACTATTGCGTGATGGGACAAGAGATTGGATATGACAATGTAAAGCAGTGACATGGCATGAGGGATATGTCAAGAGGTTTTTGAAACCATGTTTAAATTTTGCGTCCTTATGTCAGATCAAGATCAAGGAATGAAAAAGAGTGTATGGATAGTGATAAGATATGGATAGGATAAGCAAGACCAAGAATGGATAAGGGACATGGACTGAAGGTCAAGATAGGATAAGGGATAGTGGCAGAAAGTTGCAATAAGCTAGGGAATATGGATGAAAGGTTGTAATAAGCAAATGGATAAATGACCAAAAGCTATGATGGACTAAAAGCTGCAAACAAGATACATGATGCTCATGACTATCCTCAGCCTTGTCAAGATCAAAGGTGGAAAGAGGAAATGGACATGAGGGATGATAGGATATGAAGGGTAATGACAGGGGTTCGATAGGATAGTGAAGGGCAAAAGGATATGGAGGAGGAAATCTGCCCCCAAGTGTGGTGTGCAAGAAGTTCATAAATTACACATGACACCTGTTTGCCAGGTTTTCATCATGGTACTTGCCCAAGGTGCCTGTTTGCCAGGTTTTCACCAGTGGACGAATTATTTTTTTTCTTTACTTTTTTTTTTCTTTTGTCTGTTTTTTTTTTTTTCACTTTTTTTCAATTTTCAATTTTTGACTTTTTCAATAGAAGATGGACACATGATAGTGGATGGAAGAAGGACTCAAGTGTCTTTTTTTTTGGATAGTAGCTTTGAAAAAAAATGGACCATGACCTTTAAAAGTATGCTCAAAGACGTTGGTAGGATAAGGACATGGAAAAAGAGATGAAACTAAGGCAAGGATTTATGCAAGGGATGGGATCAAAGGGATCGAAGGATGGAAAATATGCATTGGATAATGGATAGGGTATTGGAAGAATTGGGCTTGAGTGGATGGAAATGAAGGCAAGATCGACATTGGCATACACCTTGAGGGGTGGTAGATTGATGGAGGAAAAATGGATCTCAGATTGTGAGATTTGGATGGAGGAATAGCTTGGGATTTTGGGACATAAGGGCCCAAAATGGATGAAGAAGGTGATGTAGGAATAGATTTGAGAGGTTTGGATGGAGGAATAGCAATTTTGGATGCCAAGTGGGATATTTCTTTAGGCTTTTGTGCTTCAAGGAGCCGCTTAGGGATCCACATGGTTTTTTGATTTTTCATACTTTTGTGGTTCCTTGGAGTGCATTGCTTGCACAAGGGATTTAGGAACCCATATAGATTTTGACTTTGCTTTATTTTGCTCAGTGCGCCTTTGTGGCCTTTTGGATATTTCTTTTTCTTTATAGATCATATTTTTCTTTGCTTTGACATGTCGATTATATTGGACATGTTGATCCTTGAATACATGTGGATTGCTAGACTTATGATGCTTATACTTGGCATCCAAATTGCTTGGAGGGGGAAAGGAATGCATGGATGGATATGAATGAAATGGAGTTCTTTTGGATGGATGGAATTTACTCAAGGATGTGTTCCTTTGTTGACCTTGTATAAAGGAGGAAGGGATATAAGGACCTAAGATGGATGGAAGCGATGATGGGGAAGGTGGACATTTGGATTTTGACTTTGAAGGGATACTAGTGCCTTGAGTGTGAGCTCTGTAGCCATGACCATTAGTATATTCTTTGATATGAAGGGGTTCTTGCTTGTGAAGGTCTACTCCTTTGCCTTTATGAATATCTTGACTTGTAGGAGACTCTTTTCTTTGGGAAGAAGACGCGAGTCCATTATGAGGTGGATATGATATGAGAGAAATAATGAGATCTTGAAGTGGATCGGATTGTACCAAAGTGGAAGAACCCATTATGCATGTTGAGGGTTCATGAACATCTTGCACTGACATGTTAGAATCATGAGTGGGATTAGGATCATGAGGGGGACTAGGATTGTGTGGTGGACATGGGTCAATGACAGGCTCTTCAAGAGATGGAATGGGAGAAATAATGGGATCATCAAATGGAATGAGATCTTGGAGTGTATATGGAGCATTAGGATGGGGAGATGGAGGAACAAGTGGATCTTGTGGAAGATCTGAAGGAATAATTTGAACTTGACAAGGAGGAAGATCATTGGAATCCTCTTTAAAGGTGCTTTGCTCTTGACTTTTAATGGGATCATCGGAAAGGACGGAAAGGATATCTGGAATGTCAATGGGATTTGAAAGGACATTTTGTTCATGAAATGGAAGGGGATTGTTTGGGATTGGATGGACTGGGATATCTTGATCTTGCCCAGGGAATGGAGTGTCAATAGGACTTTGGATAGGATGGACAAGAATAGGGGAATCATCGTGAGTGTCTGGGAAGATGAGATCCTGGTCAACAATTGGATGGGATGATAAGGTTTCAAGATCTTGATCTTGATTTTCTTTAGGACTCATTTCTTCATGCTCTAATTTATCCTCTTGACATGAGGTTGGACTTTGGATATGCATGGGGGATTCTGGCAAGGGATCAATGCTTTGGCATGAAGGAGATGCACTTCGAACATTTGTGATGGATTCTGGCAAGGAATCAATGCTTGAACATGAGGAAGAGGGACTCCGAATGGGGTCCTCTAAAACAGGTAATGGCAATAAAGTGCATGGTGGCATTGGGTCTTGTATTTTTGAAACATGACAAAGATGTGCATCATGAATTGGATTATCTTGGCAATCAATTATGGATAGCTCTTGGATAATTGCATCCTTGGGTGTATTGTTTGATGAGGACAATATGGAAGGTTCTTGTGAAACTTCTAAAGGTGTAGGGATAGATGCCACTGGAGAGTCAATTTGCTTGCGAGGGGATGAAGCATTGCTAGACATAAGTGTATTATTTTGATCTTCCTCAAAGAATTCACTTGGTATTTTCCTTAAGAGCATTGCAATAAAGCCACCTTTCTTTCGAGGTTTTGACATAGTTGTATTTGTATTTTGAACTTGTTTGGCAAGGAGTTGGTTCTGATCTAATGTCATGTTTTGATTTTGAACTAGATGTTGCTCAAATTGGTTTGACATGTTCAAAATTTGGCTTGGTGCATGTTGCAAGTTTTGTTTTTGAATTTGTGATTGTGGTTGTTGACATTGATAGGTCGATTGAACTTGTTGATATTCCACCATTGGTTGAACCATTTGTTGACATTGTATAGTTGGTTGGACATATTGTTGAAATTGGACCATCGGTTGTATTGGATGCATATGTTGAACAATTGGTTGAGCCATTGGTTGTATTGGTTGAAAATTGGATTGATAGTAAACACCTTCTTGTTCTTGTTGCGAAGGCACATAATGTTGATATTGATGTTGTCTCTTTTCTTGAAATTGTTTCATCATCTCTATTTGGGAGAGGAGAGCTAGTATGTCTGATCGTTCAAGAAGAGATCTTACATCAATTGGCTCAATCTTTGGATTTCGACCTGGAAATTTTCGAAATACTTTGGACATTTGTGATCTGTTCTTCTCAATGTTTTTCACTCTTTGTTCCAATATCTCCTCTTCTTGAGCTAGTTTCTCCTCTAGTTTTTGTATTTGGACATTTACATCATCATGATAAGTTTGATCAATATTGCCTTGTTGTTGGGTTGGATATAATTGTGATTGCCTTGGATTAAAATTTAATTGCATTGTCGGTTGATACGTCAAACTTTGTTGCATCATTGGTGCTTGGAACCTTGTTTCAATAGACATGTCACTATGCAAATGCAATATTTTTTGGAATTTTTCAAGGATAATGTATGATATGCAACTAAATGCAAACTAAATGAATGAGAATGAAATCTATGGAAAGAATGCAACCTATGTTTTTGGTTGTTTTTCAAGATTTTGACAAACTTTTTGGAATGCAAATCTAAAAGAGACCCTTAGGAAATTGAAATGATGTCTAGACCTCAAAGGACAAAAGGACCAAGTGACAAAAGGACAAATGACAAAGTCTCCCCTATATGCTTGGATACTAAGCTAGGTTTGACCAAATGATATTGATGACAAAAGGACAAAAGATTTGATAAGGTCTAGATCTCCTAACGATGACTTAGGGTTTATCAAAGATTTGGATTACTCAAGTATGACAAAACCTAGTTTTGAGACTATATGCAAAGGGACAATTAATATGCAAATGACCCTAATATGATATGATAATGACCTAAGCTTGATGAAGAGACCTAGGGTATGCAATGTATGACAATGGTATTACTCTAACGCAAGAGGACACATGCAAATGGATGACCCTTAGTGATATGAAAAGGAGTATGACTTAGGTGAAACCTAACCTTGGTAGTTGACAATGAATTTGCAAAATGCAAACCTAGGATGAACCTAAATCTAAGTGACATGAATGTTGAGACAAGATTTTGTAAAATGTTTGACAACCATGTTTGAAAGTGTTTTGAACCTTGTTGAATGAAATGTTCTTGTGTTTAACCTTGTTTTGAATCAATTTGCCTTGTTTTTGAAATGAGATGCAATTCAACTTTTGACAAGCAAAGAAGACAAGATACTTCAACTTAGACTCAAGACAATCATGCTCATTCCCGCATTTCTTATGGTAGGCAAGGACATTAGGTACTTGAGAGGTAGACTCATTATGAGATTCAAGGAGAATACATAGATGCTTGACCCCACGGGCTCCCCTCCACGGCACTCACTTCTCAGGGTAGCCAAGCATCAATCCCCATGGAAATCTCCCCATGGCGAACTTAGTATCTCTTCCAAGTATCTGAACTTGTCCTTCTCAAGCAACTAGAAGGGTTTTTTGGCCTCTAAAAACAAGGTATGTAGT